>NC_044985.1:32702819-32828689 GCF_008728515.1 Papio anubis
AGAAAGAAAGAAAGAAAGAAAGAAAGAAAGAAAGAAAGAAAGAAAGAAAGAAAGAAAGAAAGAAAGAAAGAAAGAAAGAAAGAAAGAAAAGGAAGGAAGGAAGGAAAAAAAGAAAAACAAATCTTTACAAATAGGGTTTGCTCTATTCCCTCCAGAATGAAAGACTAGAGTCCCACACTCAGAACATGAACCACCACCTTCAAGACCATTGAGGAGCCCTGGAGGTGGATGGGACAAGAGCAAATAAAAACACCACAAAGCTTTCCTATCATTTCTGGGTAGCTTTTTCTTGATACAGGATATGTTTGTTATTGTAAGCCTTTGGCTTTTCTAGAGTTCTGACAAAGTTGATTCTGAAAGTTTTTGCTTGATTTTTAAATGTTTCTATGGAGGGATGGACCCTTGGAGCTGCCAACTCCTTTTTTTTTTTTTTTTTTTTTTTTGACATCCAGCAGAGATACTCTTGCCCATACTTTTGTTTTATTTGTAATCTTTCCAAGTCACATTGTTTTGGGTGTATCTCTGAATACAGCATAGATGGTGTACTGCTTTTGACAGGTCATTTAAACCCATTTTCATTTTTTGATATGAGAGAGATGTTTTGTCTCAGTCCTTTCATATTATTTTGTTTAATGTTTATATGAGTGTTTACGTGTGTGTATACACATATATGCGTGTGTTTATTTTGCTATGTGGTCTGTTTTCTTTGTTCATTTTTGTTGCTGTTATAGTCATCTTTGTGTTTAGGAAGGTTTGTATTTGCTTTAGTGGTTTCTTTCACATTTCTGTCTATATATGATACACTTACTTTCTCCTTCCTTTGAACAACATTTATTGGTTCCCTACTATGAGTAGCAATTTAATCTTTTGTCTTGTTTGCTCGAGTGCCCCTCTCTTATCATCCAGTTTTAGTCAGTAATAACTTGTTTTCACATTTGTATGCTAAAAATCCTCAAGCTTATATTACTATAAGTGGCATCTTTTGATTCCTAGCAATTTTACATGAGACTATCACTAAAGTCATTTTACTTCCCATTTTCTCCCCCGTTATTGTTAGTTTTACTATTTCTACGTTGTTAGAATACATAACATTAACGCTTTATTCCTGCCTTTGTTTTAATTACCATAATTTTAATAGTTCTGAATATCTAGTAGATTAAAGATAACATTTTCTATTTTTTTTTATTATTTTTTATTTATTTTTTTTTTTTTGAGACGGAGTTTCGCTGTCGCCCAGGTTGGAGTGCAGTGGCCAGATCTCAGCTCACTACAAGCTCCGCCTCCCGGGTTCACGCCATTCTCCTGCCTCAGCCTCCCAAGTAGCTGGGACCACAGGCGCCCGCCACCTTGCCCGGCTAGTTTTTTTGTACTTTTTAGTAGAGACGGGGTTTCACCATATTAACCAGGATGGTCTCGATCTCCTGACCTCGTGATCCGCCCGTCTCGGCCTCCCAAAGTGCTGGGATTACAGGCTTGAGCCACCGCGCCCGGCCTAACATTTTCTAAATAATCTTGCTTATTCTTGAAACTTCTCTTTCCATACACATTTTAGAGATAATTTCTTAGGTGCTAAGGAAAGCTCTGTAGGCAACTTGTTTGGAATTGTATTAAATCTTGGATAAACTGGATGGGATTTACCCATAAATACCTTTGTATATTTGTTGTTAGTCTTACTGCGAGGCATGGCTTTTGTCGTTATCATAAATTACTTGGAAACTACGGTTTCTTCATGAACCTATTGCTTGACTTTTCCATAACATGAACACTTTCCTCCCCTTGCTCCTCTCTGCACTGACTGCCAAGTGGTTGCCTGTCTCCTGTTCCTTCAGTACACCTCAATACAGCCGAAGGGGCACAGACATCATTGTCTCATTACACTGACCATCCAGACAGTCAGTACTGGGCAGAGATCACACTAGCCAATCCCTCATCAGGGCCCAGCTTCTACTTTTCAGTCTATTTTGATTCTTGTGTTTTAATAAGCACCACTGTGGTTTTTTGTTCATTTGTTTGTTTGAGATGGAGTCTCTCACTGTCGCCCAGGCCGGAGGGCAATGGTGCGACCTCGGCTCACTGCAACTTCTGCCTCTGGTTCAAGCAATTCTCCTACCTCAGCCTCCTAAGTAGCTGGGATTACTGGTGCATGCCACCACGCCCTGCTAATTTTTTAATGAGGGGGCTGTTGTTTTAGTCTAGACAGTAACTGATGGGACCCTGAGCAGGCAGTGGGAGTGGAGAGAGGGTCAAGACACAAGACAATATGAGATAGAGCTTCCAGTATGTGGCAAGTGGCAAAATGTGGGAAGCCCAGAAGAAAGAGGTGCCATAATATTTCTCTTCCTTCAGGCTCCTAGGATAGTGTGCCGTGGACCTCCATGCTCTCAGAGAAAGCATGCCACAAACTTGCAATGAATGCTGCCTCCCTCAATGTCTTGTCTTTTTTGCACCTGTTTTGTGGTGGGCAGGCCTAGGCAAACCTACCCCAAAGTCTGAGGAAGTTGATAGGCTGAAGAAAGAGGCTGGCAAATCCAGTTTTTTTAGAAACATTTAATAGAAGAAACCATAGTTTCCAAGTAATTGACGAACAGAAGCCATGTCAGTGTCTTGGGCAGCAAGAAGACTAGACGGTGGATCCATGCATTATCTCTCAGACCTAGGGCTTCTATGCCATAGGGGAGGGGTGCTTCAAAAGGGATGTGTAGGATAATTGAAGTACTATGACATCAAGGTTGTCTGACCTAAGGGCAGGATTTACAGTAAGTACCTGCCTTTACCAAAGGAACAATAGATACACTGGAAATCTTACAGGCTTCCTGGAACTGGGGTTAATCAGAATGCAACATGGCAGATTAGCATCCAAGATGGAGCTGCTTTGGCCCCCCAGTACCTCTCCCTCCTCTCCCCAAATTCTGCAACTCCAAGCCTGCCATCCTCCAGGCTCCCTGGCTGTTTGCAGGCCTCTGACAATGAACTCTTGTGCCTGACACACTTTTGATGCCCCAGGAATGCTAAGTGAATACATGAGGGACCGCTATTGTATTTGTTATTGTATTTATTTCTAGAGCAGGTCAGGGTGGTAAAATCATCCCAAAACACATTTGGCACCTGTGTGGCTAATAAATCCACACATTATTGCTGAATGCATTAACTCATGGTGGAACAGCCCTCTCTCGCCTCTGAGCCTTTGTGTGGGCAAATCCCTCAACTGGGAACACTGTCCTCTGCCCTCAGCCTCCCCTGGATTGCCAAAATATACATGCATGTTCTTGTATGTAGAGGCCTTCAAGAGGCCTTCTCTGACCTTCAGATGAGGGTACCTTCTCCTTCCCTTTCTCAACACTTATAATATATATATATGATGGAGTTTCATTCTTGTTGCCCAGGCTGGAGTGCAATGGCATGGTCTCAGCTCACTGCAACCTCTGCCTCCTGGGTTCAGGCGATTCTCCTGCCTCAGGCACCCACCACCACGCCCAGCTAATTTTTCTGTGCATATTTTTAGTAGAGATGGGGGTTTTACCATGTTGGCCAGGCTGGTATCAAACTCCTGACCTCAGGTTATCCATCTGCCTCGGTCTCCCGAAGTGCTGGGATTACAGGCGTGAGCCACTGCACCCTGCCTGTGCTTTAGTTTATTACACAGTGACCTCCTCCTCCTCAAAGCTCCTTGAGGGCAGGGAGGGACCACGAGTGCCTTGGACTCCAGTGTCTGGCACATAGTAGGCCTAAAAGAAAGCCTGTCAGACTGAATGAACTAGATTGCCCCTACTGGTGGGAAGAAGAACATTCTTTCCTTCTTCAAGGTAGTCGCTCTTCTAGGCTACATAGATGGCTGTTGCCCAACTTAAGAGAGCCCCTCCACCAACGGATCTCACCCCAAGTTCACTACAGGATGTGACCTAGGATTTCAGATCCTGTTTGCACAGAGATCAGTGCTCCTCACACCCATGACTAAAGTATGCAGGTGCAGGTGGCTGCCCACTGCAGCACCCCATCCTCTGGTGCTCTGTGAGGTCACTCTTCCAGCCTTGAGCCCCGACCCCTGCCCTGACCAGCCCCAGGGTTTTCATGAGCGAGCCTGGTGACAGCTTTGTCTCTGTCCTTGAAACGGAGCCTTGGCCCCTTCTGCCCCCATCCCCCAACCCACCAGCATCCCAATTAGCTGAGAAGCTTTCCTGCAGCTGACACAGGGCCAGGGCTCCTGGATCCTGTGCCAAGAAACCTCTTGTACTAATTTATAACCACAGTGCCTCCAAAAGTCTAACCTTGAGGATCTCTGTGAATCACATGCACTTCACAGGACTGGCAGTCACACAAGAACATGCAGGGGAGAGGGCACGAGGCCACTGGAGAGGCTTGCTCCGGGCCTGCCCCTTGGCCCTCTTTGCTGTTCTTTGTCTCTGCCAGGGAGTAGTCAGTCTGGGGCAGGAGTGTGGAGCAGAGGTCTGCAGAGCCAGAAATGGGACACGTTGCTTCTGGGCTTCATGGCTGTGGCTGGGTTGCAGGAACCGAGGTAGATTTCTCTCTCAAGAAATTGCTTAAGCATGAAGTTTTTGCTTTCAGTCTCATCAACATCTCCTGCCTACCCCAGAGTCTCCCAGATCCTGATGGGCGGCTGTCAATCCCCAGCAAGAAGGATGTCATCCTCCAACAGGAGGAAGGCATGGACTGTGCTCTGCTTTGTAAGCACACAAATCTCAGAACAGATTTTAAAGAGCGCCTTAATTTTATTTTATTTTATTTTGAGACAGAGTTTTGCTCTTGTTGCCCAGGCTGGAGTGCAATGGTGCGATCTTGGCTCACCGCAACCTCCGCCTCCCGGGTTCAAGCGATTTTCCTGCCTCAGCCTCCCAAGTAGCTGGGATTACAGGCATGCGCCACCATGCCTAGATAATTTTGTATTTTTAGCAGAAAAATACTTTTTTCCATGTTGGTCAGGCTGGTCTCGAACTCCTGATCTCAGGTGATCCACCCACCTCAGCCTACCAAAGTGCTGGGATTACAGGCGTGAGCCACTGCGCCCGGCTAGAATTCCTTAATTTTAAAAAGCCACCATTTTGTTGTTGTTGTTTTAGGATTTTACTTCCAATCACTATTAAGTATAGGCCAGTACTGTTCAGTGAAAAATAATACAAGCGGCCGGGCGCGGTGGCTCAAGCCTGTAATCCCAGCACTTTGGGAGGCCGAGACGGGTGGATCACGAGGTCAGGAGATAGAGACCATCCTGGCTAACACGGTGAAACCCCGTCTCTACTAAAAAATACAAAAAACTAGCCGGGCGCGGTGGTGGGCGCCTGTAGTCCCAGCTACTCGGGAGGCTGAGGCAGGAGAATGGCGTAAACCTGGGAGGCGGAGCTTGCAGTGAGCTGAGATCCGGCCACTGCACTCTAGCCTGGGCGGCAGAGCGAGACTCCATCTCAAAAAAAAAAAAAAAAAAAAAAAGAAAAATAATACAAGCACATACGTCATTTTAGGTTTTCTAGAGGCCACATTTTACAAAGAGACACAGATGAAATTAAATTTAATAGTATATTCAATTTATGCACAATATAGTCAAAACATTATAATTTCAACATGTCTTCAATATAAAAATGAGATATTTTAGACTCTTATGAAGCCTATTTAACAGAAGACTGGAATAAAAATGTAAAATTCAGTTCCTCAGTCACACTGGCCCTATTTCAAGCCTCCAAGAGCCCCAGGTAGCACAGGTGTATACAGATGGTAACAAAGTGGTCAGGTCAATTGAGTAGGCGAGCTTGCAGAATCTTACTTCATTATCCCTTGTAGATTAACCATGCCTTTTGTTTTCTGTAGAGAAGCAAAACCCTGGAGGGGGTGCCCCTGCCAGGATTAGCCAATTTCTAGATACAGTAAACAACTCACGAGGCAGCCTGCCTTTCAAATGCAAACCGAGCAATTCAGAGCCCCAAACCCCAGCCACCTCTGCTATTGGGCTGTCATACTCCCGGTACCAGAGCACTAGGGGCAGCCCCCATGGCTGCGGAAATGATTCAGACGAGCCAAGCTTGAGCCCGCCTACCTTGCCTCATCTGCTCATCCCGTGGAAACCGCAGCAAAGATCGTTGTTCTCATTTTCTCCTGGCCCCCTCTGCCTCCTGCCCAGCCTGGGGGTTCCTCCTGTGTCCCCTGGTGCGGTGGGCCATGTCTCCTGCTTCTAGAGAATCTGTGAGTATAATAAACTTCTTCCTTCAGCCGGGTTCAGTGGCTCACGTCTGTAATCCCAGCACTTTGGGAAGACAAGGCGGAAGGATCACTTGAGCTCAGGAGTTCAAGACCAGCCTGGTGGTCTCGAACCTAGTTTCAACATGGTGAACCCCGTCTCTACTAAAAATACAAAAAAGTTAGCCAGGCGTGGTGGCACAGGCCTGTAGTCCCAGCTGCTTGGGGGGCGGAGGTGGGAGGATCACCTGAGCCCGGAAGTTGGAGGTTGCAGTGAGCCGAGATTGTGTCAGTGCACTCCAGCCTGGGTGACAAAGTGAGACCCTGTCTCAAAACAAACAACAAACAAAAACAACCAAAACACCTTTCTTCCTTCATAATCAAATCACCTTTGTAAAACTTGTGACAATGAGAGAAATCTGACAGAGAGAAATGATGACAATGAGAAAAATCTGACCCAAATGACTCTGTCTTGCTTCTAACCTCACAAGCTAACTGCCTTTCCTCCTGGGTGTAGGCCAGGCTAACTAGGAGAGGAATTTAGTTTATAGTTTAACTCTAAAACAAAGATCATAACTGCCCCTTCCTGAAACTAACCCCCACCTTGCTCAGGGACCAAAATTGCCTGTGTAAAGCTAATAAAAACTTAGCCACGAGGATAGGATGGGGTTTAGTTGTGTGGCCAGAGGTCACAAGATTTGTAACCTCCTCCAAACGCTTCTGTAGAGAACACCACTGTTGTAAAAACTAAAACTGGTGTCTGAGGTACCTTTCAGAACTTGCATTCTGATAGACCAGCTGGCACCACCCGGACCAGTAACCCATACCATGAAACTGGCTCGACTAGTCTTATGACCCCTACCCCGGAATGGACTCAGCACAAGAAGATAGCTTTGACCCCCGTGATTTCAACCTCCAACTTACCAATCAGCATTCCCTGTTCCTTGGCCGCCTGCCCACCAAATGATCCCTGAAAAACTCTGGCCTCCAAATTCTTGGGGAGATAGATTTAAGAGCTAACTCTCATTCTTCCACTTGGCTGGCCCTGTGATTATTAAACTCTTTCTTTGCTGCAAAAAAAAACAACAAACAAACACAAAACCCTGCTATTCTCAGTGCATTGGCTTTGGCAATTACAATGAGTCATTTCGGTGTCTGTGTGTCTTACCAGACCCAATCAAAATAAATCCCTTAAAACACCTTGTTCTGGAGCTCATCTTCTCTTTCATCTACTGTCCCCCTCAACCCTGGCATCTGCCTTCATGTCTCTTCTTCGCTCTGAGGATGAAGCTTCTGTTTGTTTAAGCTCCTGCTTCCTGAGCAGGGCTACCACGCACTGTTGTGCAGGTTGTACACAGCAGCCAGTTAGCGCTGATTTCCAGACTGATCCTAGGTCCTCCCTGTGGCCATCTCACCTCCCTAACTCTATCCCTCCACGGAACCCTTCCAGACACATTTGCAGACCGCATGCCTCTGAAAACAGAAGGCAGGATCCTACTCAGGCAGCTGCTTTTGTCATTGCACTGGGTGGATCCTCCTTCCACAGGGAAGGCAGAAAGATGTGCTCCTCTACCTCCTCAGCCTTTCTGCCTCTGGTGTTCTCACCTTCACCCCCTCCACCCCCACTCCCATCCCCATTTACACTAGGGAGGAAATGACTGCAGACAGCTTAAAGCAGGGTCCTTCCCTGCCTCCCTCCTGCCTGTAATCCAGCAGGGCTCAAAATTTCCAAGATGATTTCCTAGAGTCCAGACTACATCAATGATTCTCAAACTTTAAATTGAATTAGAATCACCTGGAGGACTTGTTAAAATGCAGATTACTGCCCGCTCCCCCTCCCCCCCGCCCCACCAAGTTTCTGACTCAGAAAGGCTGAGACAAGGCCTGAAAATCTGCATTTTTACCACATCCCAGGTGATGCTGTTGGCTCAGAGACCACACTTTGAAAACCACTGCTCTAGATGCAGTGCTTCAGGCCTCAGCTGCTACTCGAGGTGCCCCGACCCCTGTCTTCATTCCTGAAACAAGCCTCTCTGTTCTGCAAAGCATGGTGCCTGAGCTTTCTGAGGAGAGATTCTGTTCTGAGGTGGATCATTTTGTTCCCCCTCAGCAATTCTTACATGTTGCTCAATGAAAGCTTGTTGGCCAGGAACAAATATCCAATATTGTTCTACATACTCTGGTTTTACAAAATTTTTAATTTTTTTTTAGAGACAGGTTCTCGCTTTGTCGCCCACGCTGGAGCAGTGGCACAGTCATAGCTCACTGCAGCTTCCAAATCCTGGGCTCAAACGATCCTCCTGCCTCAGCGTCCCAAGTAGCTGAGACTACAGGTGTGTGCCATCTCACCAGGTTGATTTTTAAAAATTCTTTGTAGAGACAGGATCTTGCTTTGTTGACCAGGCTGGTCTTGAGCTACTACTGACTTTGAACATCCTCCTGCCTTAGCTTCCCAAAGTGCTGGGATTGTAGGCATGAGCCACCATACCTAGCTGTCTGTGTTGTTTTTCATTTGTTTGTTTTTGAGACAAAGTCTCACTCTTGTCCCCCAGGCTGGAGTGCAATGGCACGATCTTGGCTCACTGCAACCTCTGCCTTCCAGGTTCAAGCAATTCTCCTGCCTCAGCCACCCTAGTAGCTGGGATTACAGGCACCTACCACCACTCCAGGTTAATTTTTGTGGTTTTAGTAGAGACAGGGTTTCACCATGTTGGCCAGGCTGGTCTTGAACACTTGACCTCAGATGATCCACCCTCCTCGGCCTCCCAAAATGCTGGGATTACAGGCATGAGCCACCAAGCCCGGCCACTGTCTGTGTTTTTGACCAAGTGATGAGGGTAATTTTCAAAGACAGAAATACTCATTAAATTCCCCCTACCCTCAACTGAGTGAGACCAGGATTCTGATTCTAGGACAAATTAGGATCTCTGGGGCTGATTGCTATGAGCTATAAATGTCCCAGGGAGAAAAATCAAGAAGGGTCTTATTTTAGAGAAACCTGTCTCTGCCTGGCTCTCTCTCCTTTCCCTCTTGATAAAGATATTGGCTTTTCAGAGCTCCCAGCTCAGTTTCTGAAAGCCACAGTGGTATGGCTGGAACACTGAAAGGAAAAGCAGGGGCCCCTCCCCAACTTGGTGCCAGGTTTCCTTGGAGAGCGGGGAAGCATCATGAAATGACAGCAAGTTGAAAATTGTCAGTGAGATAGGCTGTTTGCATGCGACATTGAAACCTCTATGCAATCGTCATTTCCGAGTTGTGACTGCCTGTCTGCAAGGACACATTGGATGGTTCCCAGATCACTGCAGCCTCCAAAATTGGACCCGGTTTTATGAGCTGACGTCTGGATATGATGTCTCCTGGGAAAGTGGGGGTGGAGGAGAGAGCAGATTTTAAAGAGCTCCTTAAATTAAAACCCAAAGCATCTCCAGTCTGCACAGTGAGAACTGCGTCAGCCAGGCACGCTTTCTCTTTGCACAGCCTGTAAATGATGCTGAGAGATGGTCTCTGGGACTGCCTGTCATTTAACTCTTTCTGCACTGGGGGACAGGGCAATCTTCTGGAGCCAAACCTGAGCGATGCAGCAGGGAGCTCAGCACATTTTGAATCAGAGTTTCTGATCCCTTAGAATCACTCGATGACCTTTTAATTGTTTATGTATGTATCTATCATCTATCTATCTATTTAATTTATACCCCAATTTTGTGATTCCAATGAGCTTTAAAAAGTTACCCATGTCTGGGCTGCCTCCTCAGACCAATTAAATCGAAATTTCTGAGATTGGAGCCTGGACATTAGTAATTTTTACCTTGCCTGCATTTTAGGTAACTCGAATGTGCAGCCATTATTGAACACCATTGCTTAAAGTCTTTCTCTTTCTTACTGGCTGGGTGATATTGGGAGGTTGTTTAGCTTAACTTTCCCTGTTGATTCAATGTGGTGACTGTTATTTGCCTCCCAGAATTGTCGTGAGTAGCAGAGGAGGTCAATAGGTATAAAGAGTTTAGCACAGTAGAGGGCTCACAGTAAGTGCTCAATAAATGGTGTATTCTATTTGAGCTTAGGTTAGCAATTGAGGGAAGACCTGGAGTCTAGAAATATAGTGAAAAATAAAATTGAAAACAAAGTAAGGAAATGTAATGGCAAGCTGTAGTTTAGAAGAAAATATTTACAATACATATATATGATTTAAAAAAAACCTGGTACCCAGAATATAGAAAGAATCACTATAAATCAGTGATAAAAGGATAAACAACATAGAGTCAAAAGACTTAGACACCTCACAAAAGACGTGAGATTACCCAATTAAGTGCGTGCAAAGATGTTCAACATCACCAGTTGTGAGGGAAATGCAAATTAAAATCACAACAAGAGATCACTCCACACCCATTGTAACAGCTGAAATTCAAAAGACTGACAATATCAAGTATTGGTTACAACAGGAGTGTAATTCAAGTCAGTCATTCCAATGAATGATTGGAATGCTTATTCATCGTGGGTAGAAGCGTAAAATGGTACAATCATTTTGTAAATCTGTTCAGTAGCTTCTCATAAAGCATATACAATGTATTTGAGAAGTTCCTGAAAAATGCATATTATGAAAAAACTATGCACAGATTTCAAAAAAAAATTTGCCCCCAAATAAACTCATACTAATTTGTTGTAACTTGTCTGAACAGGATCTAGTTTGAGGCGTTTAGAAGGATAAGACATCAGTTCAGAAAGAGCCCCTATTAGAGCAACATCAATTCTGTCAAAATTGAAGTAAGAACAAACATCAAATTGATGGTGAGTCTTAGGTGGAAGAATGGTGAAATCATTGATGTTTCATGAAAAATGTATGGGGATAGTATCCTCAAATAAATCAGTTTACAAATATATAACTAAGAAGGGACAAGATGATGTTGAAGATAAAGCCTGGAATAGCAGACCATCTACATCAATCTGTGAGGGAACAATTCATCTTGTTTGTGCCCTGATTGCAGAGGATTGATGATTATTAGTACAAACAGTAGCCAAGACCATTGACATCTCAATTGGCCCAATGTGCAAAATTCTGACTGAAATTAAAGTTGAGCAAACTTTCTACTAGATGAATGCCAAAACTGTTGTTCCCAGATCGACTGCAGACAAGAGCAAAGTGTTCAATGGGAATTTAAAACTAGTGGGATCAAGGTCCTGAAGCTTTTTTTTTTTTTTTCCAGAGAATTGTAGCGAGAGATGAAATGTGACTCTACCAGTGCAATCCTGAAAACAAAGCACAATCAAAGCAAGGGATACTAAGGGTGGAAGTGGTCCAGTCAAAGCAAAAGCAGACAGGTCAAGAGCAAAGGATGTGGCCAGAGTTTTTTGGGCAGCTCAAAGACTTTTCTTGTTGACCTCCTGGAGAGACAAAGAGTGACAATATCTGCTTATATTATGATAGTATTGTGAGGAAGTTAGCCACAGCTTTAGAAGAAAAACACCTGGAAAATCTTCACTGGAGAGTCCTTCTCCACTACACCAATGCTCCTGCTCATTCCTCTTACAAAACAAGGGCAATTTTGTGAGTGTTTCAGTGGCCTATCATTAGGCATCCACTTTACAGTCCTGATTTGGTTCTTCTGACTTTTCTTTCCTAATGAAAAATCTTTAAAGGGCATCCATTTTTTCCTCAGTTAATAATGTCAAAAAGACTGCATTGACATGGTTAAATTCCCAGGACCTTTAGTTCTTCAGGGATGGACTAAATTGCTGATATCATCACTTACAAAAGTTTCTTGAATTTGATGGAGTTTATGTTGAGAAATAAAGTTTGTTATTTTAATCTTTTGATTACCATTTTTCTGTGGACTTTTTGAAGTCCTTTCGTATTTAAAATATAACTCAATCCCAACCCAAGAAAAATGAAAACATATGTTTCTAAAACAACTTGTACTTGAATGTTTATAGCCATTTTATTTATTACAGGCAAAAACTGGAAACAACTCAAATGTTTATCAGTTGGTGAAAGAATTAACAACTTGTGGTGTGCTGCTACTCAGCATTAAAAATGAATGAACTACTGATAGAACAACATGAATAAATCTCAAACACATTATGCTATGAAAAAAAGCCAGATACTGAAGAGTTTGTTCTGTATAGTTTTTATTTATGTCACATCCAAAGTGAACAAATCTTATCTATGTGATAGAAACAAATCAATGGTTGTCTGAGGGGATGGGTGGGATTAACCAGAAAGAGGCATATGAAATGTTCCTATGGATTGAGATGTTCTGTTTCTTGTTGTTGGTGATAGATACATGGGTTGTGAATTTGTCAAAATCCATTAGCCTATATGGTTAAACCTGTGCATTTATAAATTATACATCAATAAGAAAGAGTGTTTAGGGAAAATAAATATAATCTCATACCAGAGATTTTCAGTGATTGAGTACAAAGAATGGATATAGGAAGGTACTTGGCTGTCAAGTTCATTGCCAGCTGCTTCTGCCTGAATAATTGGAAGTGTCTGTGCCTGAAAGAAGGCGTGAAGTATATTTATATACTTCATATAAATATAAAATATAATTATATAACTTTATATATAGTGTAATGTTAATCAAGGATGCCCTCCTCAGAGGAGTATGATCTACTTTTTACTCATGTAGTCTTCTTGCCAGGTTAAAAAGCTTTCCATTCTCCAAGATTTGTGCAAATAAAGTCTTTTGACAGTGTAAAACCATTCCATGTGGATTTTCAAATTGTATTTTTATCAGTCTAACCTCAGAACATGACATTGTGTTGTCTTGTCTTAACCTAGACAGTACTAAGGAGCAAACCAAAAGGTTCCAGCTGGCTAAAGACTGGACAATTTGAGCATTGCTAAGGATGATGACTATAGTAGATTGAAGCTGTCAATAATGTTTAAATGCATGAGTGTATAATATTAAAATAGCAAGGACAACAAAAATAATTAAATTAGACCAGGCACGGTGGCTCACGCCTGTAATCCCAGCACTTTGGGAGGCCGAGGCGGGCGGATCACGAGGTCAGGAGATCGAGACCATCCTGGCTAACACGGTGAAATCCCATCTCTACTAAAAAATACAAAAAATTAGCCGGGTGTGGTGGTGCGCGCCTGTAGTCCCAGCTACTTGGAGGCTGAGGCAGGAGAATGGCGTGAACCCGGGAGGTGGAGCTTGCAGTGAGCCGAGATCGCGCCACTGCACTCCAGCCTGGGGGACAAAGCGAGACTCCGTCTCAAAAAAATAAAATAAAATAAAATAAAATAAAAATAATAATAATAATTAAATTAGTCACCACTGGAGGATGCTGGGGGAACTAAGCCATTCTTTTGAAAACTGGTGAATAACAGGAAAGAATTAAGTATTTATTCTGTCTTGTCTCTTTTTTTTTCTTTTTTTTTTTTTTTGAGACAGAGTCACTCTGTCTCCAGGGGCTGGAAGAACAATGATATGATCTTGGCTCACTGCAACCTCCACCTCCCAAGTTCAAGCGATTCTTCTGCCTCAGGCTCCCGAGTAGCTGGGATTACAGGTGCCCACCACTATGCCCCACTAATTTTTTTTTTCTTTTGTATTTTTAGTAGAGACGATTTTTCACCATGTTGGCCAGGCTGGCTTCGAACTCCTGACCTCAGATGATCTACCCACCTCGGGCTCCCAAAGTGCTGCGATTACAGGCATGAGCCACCATGCCTGGCCTAAAACTATTTTCTTTTCTTTTGTTCTCTTTTTTTTTGAAATGGAATTTCGCTCTTGTTGCCCAAGCTGGAGTGCAATGATGCAATCTCGGCTCACTGCAACCTCTGCCTCCTGGGTTCAAGGGATTCTCCTGCCTCAGCCTCCTGAGTATCTGGGATTACAGGCACCCGCCACCATGCCCAGCTAACTTTTGTATTTTTAATGGAGACACAGTTTCACCATGTTGGCCAGGCTGGTCTTGAACGCCTCACCTCAGTTGATCCGCCTGCCTCAGCCTCCCAAAGTGCGGGGATTACAGGCGTGAGCCACTGTGCCAGCACCCCCCCCCTTTTTTTTTATCTGAGACGGCGTCTCGCACTGTCACCCAGACTGGAGTGCAGTGGCATGATCTCGGCTCACTGCAACCTCCACCTACCAGGTTCAAGTGATTCTCCCACCTCAGCCTCCACGGTAGCTGGGACTACAAGCACGCACCACCACACCTGGCTAATTTTTGTATTTTTAGTAGATATGAGGTTTCGCCATGTTGGCCAGGCTGGTTTTGAACCCCTGACCTCAGATAGTTGCCCACCTCGGCCTCCCAAAGTGTTAGGATCACAGGCATGAGCCACCGTGCCCGGCCCTGTCTTGTCTTTAACTGTATCACTACTGTAAAACAGTAGAAGATGAGGAGCTTACATTTACTGAAGGATTCCAGCTATTACATGAACAGTGGATTTTGAATATCACAATTTTAGATCTAGGCATTGAGCATGATAAGCCATTAGTATCACAAAAGGAAAGACAGCCAAACATTATGTGTACCTTGATGGAGGCACATGCTATCATCTGTCAAGTATTCTTGTCAAAAATATCTAGCCTGAATCTGATCAAGCGTATAGATCTAACTACCAATACAGATGACAGAGGCACTTATCAAATGGCACCCATGGGATGCAATCAGCAAAATCTAGGTTTTATAAATATAAGCAAGTATGTGAAGTTTATGATGACTACCCATTAAGCTAAGCTGTGCAAGCTCTAATCTTTAGCATATGAACATCATCTAGTACAATAGGACCATACAATCACTGATCGTACATAGCACATGTAAGTCAAATAATTTCTCATCAACATTCTTTATTTTTTTTTATTATTTTTTGAGATGGAGTTTCACTCTTGTTGCCCAGGCTGGAGTGCAATGGCACGATCTTGGCTCACTGCAACCTCCGCCTCCTGGGTTCAAGCAATTCTCCTGTCTCAGCCTCCCAAGTAGCTGGGATTACAGGCATGTGCAACCACACCCAGCTAGTTTTGTATTTTTAGTAGAGATGGGGTTTCATCATGATGGTCAGGCTGGTCTCGAACTCCTGACCTCAGGTGATCCACCTGCCTTGGCCTCCGAAACTGCTGGGATTACAGGCATGAGCCACCATGCTTGGCCTCTCATCAACGTTCTTACCACCTCCAAATAAATTCCTTGACTACCAAGCTTTGAGAAACCAACAACCCACCTGGGAAGTATCCCCCTCCTCGCTCAGGGCCCGTAAAACTTTGGGGTTTCTAGACTGAAACTATACCTAGTGTCTAGCTCTTACTTCAAGGCTATATTAATGGCACAATGATCGCCAACTTGTTGCCCTTGAATAAGACATCTTGATGGACCAGTGACTATCTGCTTCATGATCACTCACGGAAGTCCTATATAACTATAGAACAAACAATTTGTTTTTTAACAAATGAATTGTAAGAAAAGAAAGACATGACAAGAAATCTATGCTTTAAGAGATGTTAAAGACTTACTAACCAATTGCAATATGTAGACTTTATTTGAATCCCAATTCAAACAAGCTATAGGACAAAAATTATAATAACATGTATGACATAATTGGAATTCTGGGTATTTACTAGTTATTATTAATTGATTCTTAGGTGTGATACTGTATCTATATATGTGAAAGGAGCCCTTATATCTTCTTGAGATAGATATTGAAAGATTTACAGATGAAATGATATGATATCTGGGCTATGCTTCAAAATAGTGTGGGAGGAGCAAGTGGATGGGGATGTAAACTTGCCATGAGTTGAGACACATTCCTCATGTTTAAGCTGGTGAGGAGTACAGAAGGATTGATTATAGTCATTGATCTACTCTTGTCTATATTGGAAGCTTTCGTAATTAAAAATTTTTTAAAAAGGAATGGGACAAATTTTAATAACAATATTACCCTGTTGGAGTATGAATGTTATGAATACTGATTAATTCTCAATATTGATAGAAAAAATGCATCAATATCATTGTCAAAATGTAAATGTAACATCAAATAAATAAAAATAAAATATATAATTTTCAAATAATTAGGAGAGGAAAAGTTCTAAGATCTTTGAAATTCATTTTAAGGAAGAAGGGAAATGCAGAAACAGCACGATGGGAAAGTTTTCTTGTGCTTAGTTAATTCCAAGTGATTCCATTTGTGTAAAGGAGACCCTATGTGTTTATAAATGCATAGAAGAAAAAATTAGAAGCTCAGACCCTTAACTCCAAGGAGGTTATTGGGTTTTTAGTGGGAATAAAGGCAGACTCTCATCTTATTTTACCTACTTGTATGATGGATAACTTTAGGTGTCAACTTGATTGAATTAAGGAATATCTAGATAGCTGGTAAAGCATGATTTTGGGGTGTGTATGTGACAGTGTTTCCAGAGGAGATTGGTGCATTAGTCTGTGGACTGTATGGGGAAGATCCCTTTTAATGTGGGTTGCACAATCCAGTTGACTAGGGTCATGGATACACCAAAAAGTCAAAAGAAAGGCAAATTTACTCTCTTCCTCCTGGAGCTGGGACACCCTCTTCTCTTGGTCTCAGACATCAGAACTCCAGGTACTCCAGCCTTTGGATTGTGGAACTTGAACCAGCAGTCCTCCTCCTTCAGGTCATTAAGCCTTTGGCCTCAGACTAAGAGTTACACCCCCAGCTTTCCCGGTTCTGAGTCCTTTGGACTTGGACTGAGCCATGCTACTGGCATCCCTGGGTTTCCAGCTTGTAGACAGCCTGTTGCAGGATTTCTCAGCCACCATAATCATATAAGCCAATTTCCCTAATAAATGCCTCTTCATCTATGTATGTATGTATTTATCTATCTATTTATCAATTAATCGATCAATCCTCTATTCATCCATCCATCCATTCTATTGTTTCTCTCTCTGGAGAACCCTGACTAATACAACATGATATCTCTTAAATTTTTAACCTAAAGCTTTGAAAACTTTATTAAAATACCACAAAAAGAGATTGTAAATTTCAGTCATACCTAGGGACTGGTTGACCTTGAATTTCAAACTCAGTTTTCTGGAGTAGAGGCCCATGTGCGACTTTTTAGCTCTACTCTGGTGATTCTATGGAAGTAAACCAGCAATCACACTGGAAGAAATCAAGTCGAGGGGTCACAGAACTTGGCAAGGCTGAGAAGAAGGGTTAGTGGAAATGAGGGAGCAGCAAAAGTGACTGGGTGGCTATTGTGATAGGCAGAGAGAAGAATCCTTTTTTTTTTAGATAGAGTTTCACTCTTGTTGCCCACGCCGGAGTACAATGGCATAATCTTGGCTCACTGCAACCTCTGCCTCCCAGGTTCAAACGATTCTCCTGCCTCAGCCTCCCAAGTAGCTGAGATTACAGGCGCCTGCCACCATGCTCAGCTAATATTTGTATTTTAGTAGAGACAGGGTTTCACCATGTTGGCCAGGCTGGTCTCGAACTCCTGACCTCAGGTGATCCATCTGCCTTGGCCTCCCAAAGTGCTGGGATTACCAGATGTGAGCCATCACACCTGGCCCAAGATTAACATTTAAGTGGGTACATTGAGTAAAACAGATTGCCCTCCTTAATGTGGATTGGCCTAATCCAATCAGTTAGTGGCCTGAATAGAACAAAAAGACTGACCCTTCCCTTTGTGAGAGGGAATTTTTCCTGTCTTCAGATTCAAACTGAAACATGGCTCTTCTTGAATTTTGAGCCTTGCTGGCCATCAGCTCTCCTGGTTCTCAGGTCCTTGAACTCAGGCTGGACCTACATCATCAGCCCTTCTGGGTCTCTAGCTTCTTGACTCACCCTGCAGATCTTGGAACTTTCTATCTTCTACAGTTCTGTGGGCTAATTCTTTTTTTTAATCCTGTGGGGCGGGAGGAAGTTGCACCATTCCTGGAGGTACTGCAATACCAGGTTAATGCATGGAGTGGATGGAACAAGCTCCCATTCTATCTCCCTTCTCCAAAAGTTTATTTAATTTATTGTGCTCAAATAGAGGACACACCAGATACTAAACTGATAAGAATAATGATATGGTTTGGCTGTGTCTGCACCCAAATCTCATCTTGAATTGTAGCTTCTATAATTCCCACGTGTTGTGAGAGGGAGCCAGTGGGAGGTAATTGAATCATGGGGTCAGGTCTTTCCCATGCTGTTCTTGTGATAGCGAGTAAGTTTCATGGGATTTTATGGTTTTATAAAGGGGAGTTCCTACACAATCTCGCTTGCCTGCCACCATGTAAAATGTGACTTTTCTTCTCCTTTGCCTTCCACCACGATTGTGAGGCCTCCACAGCCATGTGGAACTGTGAGTCAATTAAACCTCTTTCCTTTAAAAATTACCCACTCTCAGGTACGTCTTTATTAGCAGCGTGAGAACAGATCAATGCAATAGATTCTACACTTACTCCTAGGCAAAAGGCCAAGAAGTGATGCTAAGACTTTTTAATAAATCACCCCCTACCCTGATTGTGATGGGTTCTATTTTTCTGGAGAACCCTGACTAATACAGATTTTAGTACCAAGGAATGAGATGCTTCTGTAACAAGTACCTAAACATGTGGATTGGCTTTGGAACTGGGTGATGGGTGATGAGCAGAAGTTGGAAGAGATTTGAGGTGCCTGCTAGAAAAAGCCTAGATTGCCTTGAAGGAACTATTGGTAGAAATATGAATGTTAATGGTGATTCTAGTGAGTTCTCAGAGGCAAAGAAGGAACACACTATTGGAAACTGGATGAAAGGCCATCTTTGTTATAAAGTGGCAAAAAAATCTTAGCTGAATTGTATTGTAGTTTTTGTGGAAGGTACCGCTTATGAGTGACAACACTGAATATTTAGCTAATGAGGTTTATAAACAAAGTGTTGAAGGTGCATTCTGGATTCTCCTTATTATTTATAATAACGTATAAGAGGAGAGAAATTAATTAAAGAAATTATTAAGTAAAAAGCAACTAGAACTTGAAGATTTGGAAAATTCTCAGCCTATCCATATTGCAAAAAAATGAGAAAGCATGTTCCGGAGTGAACACCAAGGGTGTGGCTTGACAATCAGTCCATCAGGAGATTGCCCATGGAGTCAATCAGCCATCTCAGCAGCAACCAGGAATAGAGATAGGCATATACAAGAGGAGACACTGCCAGTTTGGACCAAGGAGAATGGAGATGGGACAAAACAAAGGAAGACTTTCAGACTTCTGGGATTCTACAGTATGGCACAATAGAGCTATTTGTCTTTATCCTTCAAGAAAAGAGCAGAATGACCCTGAAGTTGATTCAGAGATCATCAGGTCTGCCACTCCCACCACAGGCTGAGGAGGCAAGGCTGTTTTCTCCTTAATTTTACAGAGTGGGGCCCCTTCTTGGTTTCTATAGGCCAGGCTGCATGCACCCAGGGCCTCAAGGGCAGGACCTCTATAAAGAGTTGAGGAGGCAACATGGCAGTGATGCTGCTGCCTCAGTGGGTCAGAAGGCAGAGTTTCCAATCAAAGGGATTTATTCTTGAGCTTTATGATCTCGAGGAATTTGACCTGCTAGGCTTTGGATTTCCTTGGGAACCTGTCACTCCTTTCTCCTTCCCATATTCTCCCTTTTGGAAGGGGGTGTCTATTCTGTGCTTGTCCTGCCACTGTATTTTGGAAACACATAACTTGCCTAGTTTCTCAGGTTCAAAACTAGAGAGGAATTTTGCCTCAAGATGAATCATACCTCAAGTCTCACCCATACCTGATTTAGGTAATATTTAGATGAGATATTGGAATTCAGAGCTGAGGCTGGAATGGGTTAAGACTGCTGGGGCTGTTGACATGGGGTGAACGTATTTTGCATGTGAGGAGGACATGGATTGGGGGCTCCAGAGAGTGGATGTTATGGACTGAATTGGGTCTTCCTCAAAGTCCTATGTTGAAGCCCTAATCGCCAGTGTGGCTATTTTTGGAGCTAGGACATTTAAGGAGGCAATTAAGGCTAAACGAGGTCACAAACATGGAGCCCTACTCCAATAGGTCTGGTCTCCTTATTGGAAGAAGAGAAGTCAGGGATCTCTCTTTCCTCCATGTGTAGACAGATGAAAGGGCACATGAGGACACAGAGAGAAGGTGGCTGACTACAAGACAGGAAGGGCAGGCTCACCAGGAAACGAATTTGCGGGCACCTTGATAATAGACTTCCAGCCTCCAGAACTATGAGAAAATTAATTTCTGTTGTTCAATTCACTCATTCTGTGGTATTTTGTTAAAGCAGCCCTAGCTGACTGATACAGTTTTTAAGGTTTTTGTTTTGTTTTCCTTTACATAAAAAGTCTGAGGTCAAAGTCTTTTAATAAGTAATTGAGTTTGGGCCCTCCTGTGTACTTGTTCTGGCATCAAAATTTGGAGTGTTTCTTTTTTTTAGCTTTACTGAGATGTAATAAACAAACAATAAACTATGTAAGTTTAAGGTGTATAATTTGATACATTTTGATATATGTATATACCCATAAAACCATCACTATAGCTTGGCTGACTTAAAAACAAATCAAAGTACAGTACCTGGCCCTTTAAACACACATACGCACGCACACATTCACCTGTAGTGCACACACACTCCAATGCTATATGGCTATACACATAGTAGGAAGGACTAAGCTGGTCAGAATTTACCTTCAGGGAAATAGCACATAGGACACACACTACTCAAAGGTTTGCTAGCTTGTCTATTTTATTATAATAAACTTTTTTTCTTTTTGAGCCTGGGTCTCACTCTGTCACCCACGCTGGAATGCAGTGGTGTGATCTTGGCTCGCTATAACCTCTGCCTTCTGGGCTCAAGTGATCCTCCTGCCTCAGCCTCCCAGGTAGCTGGGACTACAGGCATGCACCACCACACCTGGTTAATTTTTGTATTTTTTTGTAGAGACAGGGTTTCATCATGTTGCCCAGACTGTTCTCAAACTCCTGGCCTCAAGTGATCCGCCTGCCTCGGCCTCCCAAAGTGCTTGGATTACAGGTGTGAGCCAAATAAACTTTTAATTCTATTATAGTTTTAGATTTACAGGAAAGTTGCAAAGATAGGATAGAGAGTTCCTGTTTTCTGTATACACACCACCAAGTTTCCTCTATTGTTAGCATTTTTACATTACTTTCGTAGATTCATCATAATTAATGATCCAATACGATACATTATTATTAACTAAGCTCTCATTTAATTCCAGTTTCATTACTTTTAACTTAATGTGCTTTTTCTGTCCCAGGATCCCATTTGGGATACTGCATAACATTTAGTCATCATGTCTCCTTAGACTCTTCTTGGCTGTGGCATTTCCCCGACTTCCCTTCTTTTTCATGACCTTGACATTTTTTAGGAGTATTGACAACGTATTTTCTAAAATGTGCCTCAATTTGGGCTTGTTTATAGTTTGTGCTTCCTTTATGGTTTGACTTGCGTTATGGGTTTTTGAGAGGAAGACCACAGAAGTGAAATGCCATTCTTGACACATTGCATCAAGGTATAAACTATCGACATGACATCACTGATGATGTTAAACTTGATGATCAGAGGTGTTTTATACCACATAAATTACCCAGAATATATTTCCAGAAGAGATTCTTACACATATTTATTAGCAGTATGTAGGGCCTTTTTTTTTTAACAAGACAAAAGTAAATTTAAATATTTCATTAAGTTTGATAGAGGTGCAAACACTCTGTGGCTTCGCAGGGCCTAGTGAAAAGATAGAAGAGCAGCAGCCAACGGCTCAGGCCAGGAGCTCAAACTGACCTGAGCTGTTTCCCGTAAGTGTATGTTTTCTTCCCTGATTAGATCATAAAACCCTCCAAGTGGGCATCGTGCCTTTGGATTGGTTTGTCTGCACCTCAGCATTAACCCTAAGCTGCTCAGCATCCTACACACAGTAGGTGGCTGATGTATGCTTGGTAAAGAGCTGAGCAGGTGCTTAACTACTGGTCTGGGATGAGAGAGCCCTGTCTCCCAGCCTGGCTTCCTCCTGGAGACTCCTCTCTGTGCTGTCCAGCACATCTCCACCAGCAGGGGCTCTCAGGGGGAGGGTGAGAAAGAACACACAACAGGATGGAGGTTTTGATTGGGTAATTCAAGGGAGGGTCAAGGATTTGGGACTTTGCTGTGACTTGAATGTTACCAGGAAATGGAGGAATTCTATGATGAGGAATCTCGATACATCTTATCTATAGAAAGGACAGACTGAAGCGAAGCTAAAGATGTAATTGGTAAAAAAAACAGAAGTCACTCATAGCTGAGAGAAAGAGAGGATGTGTGGGTTGCACAGTGATATTGTTTGGGTGTTTGTCCCCTCCAATCTCCAAATCTCATGTTGAAATGTTGGAGGTTGGGCTGGTGGGAGGTGTTTGGGTCACGGGGGTGGATCCCTCATGAATGTCTTGGTGCTGGCCTCCCAATAATGAGTGATTCTCACTCTCAATACATGTGATATCTGGTTGTTTAAAAATGTGTGGCATCTCCTTTTGCTCGCACTCTCCTAGTGATGCACTGGCACCCTCTTCACCTTTTACTATGATTGTAAGCTCCCTGAGGCCCTCGCCAGAAGCAGATGCCAACAGGACACTTCCTGTACAGCCTGTGGAACTGTGAGCCAAAATAAAGCCTCTTTTCTTGATAAATTACCCAGTCTCAGGTATTCCTTTATAGCAATGTAAGAACGGCCTAACACACAGTGCCCTTGCTTTTGTCCCACTGTATCACGGCATCAGAGTGACCTTGTCTGATGTTGGTGTTCTGTGAGGTCCTTTATGTCCAACAGGAGAACAGTGCGGCCCAGTTGTGAGTGTCAGAGGAGCTTCTAACAACCCAGGGGCCAGCTGTGAGCATCATACCAGTGGATGGGTGCAAGGCTACTTTTGTTTCTTGGTCACTTGGGTACTGTTTTTCTTTTCCAAGAGCTTTACATGATTTATCTCCATGAGTTCTTACAACTGCCCTATAACGTAGGCATTTGTCTTAGTGTGGGCTTTCTAGAATGCAGAACCTGAGACAAGGATGTGACTGGAGCTTGTCTATGGGAAAGTGACCCCAGGAAGCAGGAGGGAGGAAGCAGAGAGAGAGGGGAGTCACTCCAGAGACTGCTACGAAGGTTGCTGCTGTAGGCAAGAGACACTGGACTCCTGGGACTCTAAGGAGCACTCAAAGAGCCCACAGAGTCTGTGGCAAAGAAGAACTCACAACCTCCTTCACCCATGTCGGGTTGCCCAGGAAACCCCCATGGCCTCTTTAGCTGACAGCTTAGAGACTGGTTCCCATTGTTTTTCACCCCACACACCTGCTGATCACCAGTGGTGTCAAACCACACTGGCTACTTGGCTTTGGGCTAATGGTTTTTATCCCTCTGGACTTTATTTACCTTTCTATTTTAGGCCCCAAATGCCCAGATGTCATAGGCCATGTCTGCATCTGTCGTAAGTGTCACAGGGAAAGAATCTCACTGAATGACCCTGCAACTGAGTCAGCTTTCCTGGGTTGGGTCAAAAGATGAGTGGACGGAGATCGACACCAGGAGAGCTATTTCCCATGCTGTGGAGCTGACTATGTATCAATTTGTACACTTGGCTGTATCTTGCTATGTTTTTCAAGGTGTGTCTATTTCATTAGCAGTTTAAGGTGAATGACCACATATTTGTTCTTTCCTCTCTATCCCCCACAATATGACTGATAGTGAGACATGGGTACGTGTGGGTGAGGAGAGAGGTGGCAGCCCTCTGTGTCATGGTCATTGGCCAATAAGCTGAACAGGGATGGATTACGTCATGCACTGGGCTTGGACTTGGGCAGCTAGCTGATAAGGGGGAAGACTGATGGGCTGAGCAAGGAGGGTTGCCGAAGGAAAGCCCATAAACTTAGAGGAGGATGTGTAAAGCTCTGCAAGTCCAAGGGGCTGAGCTCAGAATCTGAGATCAAGGAGGAGGTAATAGAAAAACATGGAGGGGTCCAGCTGGCAGCTGGACTCAGAATCCAGGAGCACCCCAAAGACAGTCAACCATGAGCAGCATAAAGGAATAGGGGCCTGTGCATAGGCCCAGGGCAGAGGCCCCCTCATTCACACTCCCTTCTTTGCAGAGGTAGGGACAGGCTGTCAGGCATGTGCCTGTAACCAGAAGCAGAATTCTGGGCACATTCTTGACTGTGACAGAGGAGGCAGGGCTGTGCATGAGGCTCTACAGGCCTTTGATCTTCTTGGCTTCTCCATCTCTTGGTCACCTTAGCCTGGCTGTCACTTCACAGAGACCTCACCACGGTAAAAGTTCGTCTTGGGTAGTTCACTTGCTTGATGGTGAATGGAATTCACAAGAAGGCAGCTGGTAGGGACACGCAGCTGTTAGAAGCAGAGTGTAGGGGTCGGGGCATGGAGAGATCTAGATGCTGGTGCCCAGTTGTGCTCCAGAAACCGTTTTTGCTGATCTTCCAAGGCTCAGCTGCCCAATGTCCATTAGAGCTCAGAGCCAAAGAGCCTTGGCAGTTTCAGCAGTAATAATGGTATTGAGGACATGGAGTCAATGCAAGAAAGTAAATTGCTGGCACACTTACTAACATTCCTGTTAAAGAATTTGGAAAAGCATGAGAGCTGCTGAAGCAGTTGAACACTTTGTAATAGATTTTAAAGAAAAGAGAATCAGAGATTGAAGGCTTGTGGGGCTGCCCCAGGCAAAAGTGCAGGTTTTGTCTTCAGTTTCGCCCTTCTTGCTGAGGCCCCATTCCTTGTGCAGCTCTCTTCCGTCCACTATCATCAGTGATGTTAGCAAAGGTGGATTGAGCACCTACTGTGTATGAGGCACGCATGCAGGCTGTGAGGATGCAAACAAAGAGGTGAGAACATCCCAGCCTGGGCAGGTGGGCGTCACAGGCGAGGTGTCAATATCCCTCTTACAATGGAGCCTGGACTAGGGATAGGTGAGGGACCGGGACACCGAAGCTGTCTCTCTACTATCCTTGTTGTGACAGATGGAACAGTGTTAGTTCTCTAATTTCAGTGCTGCCTTTGATTGACAGCTCCCATCATGTGACTACCTTTTCTGGTCACAGCAGCACATTGGACATGATTCTTCATGACGGTCCAAGATGTTAGGAGCGTCGATTCAGGAACACCGAGCAACTTGCTAGTCCTCTCCAGCCCTCAGTTTCCTTATCTGTGAAATGATGCAGTTGAACTTTTGCGTGGACATTTATCAAAGGCCTTCTAAAAACTAAGTAGAACAGTGCTTTCCATATGCTACCGTGCACATGATCATCTGTGCATCCTGTCAAAATGCAGATTCTGGTTCAGTAGGTCTGGGTGGGGCCTGAGAGTCTGCATTTTGAACAAGTTCCCGGGTGCTGCTGGTGCTGCTGGCCCATGGACCACACTCTGGGTAGCAAGAAAGAAGATCACATCACATGGTGTAAAGGGAAGATCCAAGATTTTCTGTCACATAGACCTGGGTTTGAAGTCCAGTGCTGCCATTGTGCAGCCTTGGGCAGGTTTCTTAGCTTTTTGGGGCCTCAATTTCCTCATTTGTAAAATGGGGGCAATACGACCCTACTTGCATGGTGGGGATGAGGGATAAATTAGAGAATGCTTATGAAACGGGTTGCATAATGTTCACATGTAGCAAATACTCAATAATTGACAAACTCTGCCTATTCCTATTTTCCAGAAAGCCCTTGGTGCCTAACCCCCACCACCAACAAAAAAAGGCCACCTACTTTCTCAGGCCTCTCAGGGGAAAATTGCTGGGGCTGGGTGCATGGGGGTTTGGCATTACATCACTGGGGCTTCTGCAGAGAGGCAGGATCTGCCTGATGCTCCTTTAGATTAGATGTCCCCTTTGCGTCCAGGGTCTACCTTCTCGTGTGTAAAATGAGGCACAGTTGCCATGGTGCTCATTCACTGTCTGTAAACTCTGAACCCTCAGGAGGCCGTCACACACAGGCATGGGGACAGCAACCACTTCTGTGCTCACACTCTGACCACTGCTTTCCAGTGTGATTCCTGAATGTCGCCATTACTTGTCGGTAAGCCTCATGCAGTGATGTTGTGGCTGTGCCTGTGGCTAATTTGTCAATTTGTTTTAAATATATTTGAGCAAGACCATTTCCTTCCTTCCCTTCCTTCCTTCCTTCCTTCCTTCCTTCCTTCCTTCCCTTCCTTCCTTCCTTCCTTCCTTCCTTCCTTCCTTCCTTCCTTCCTTCCTTCCTTTCGACGGAGTTTTGCTCTTGTCGTCCAGGCTGGGGTGCAGTGGTGCAGTCGCCCGGCTCACTGCAGCCTCCCGCCTCCCTGGAGTTCAAGCAATTCTCTCGTGCCTCAGCCCCTCCCCAGAGGTACCTGGCATTACAGGTGCCTGCCACCATGCCCGGCTAATTTTTGTATTTTTAGTAGAGATGGGGTTTCACCACGTTGGCCAGGCTGGTCTCAAACTCCTGACTTCAGGTGATCCACTCGCCTCATCCTCCCAAAGTGCTGTGATTACAAGTGTGAGCCACTGTGCCTGGCCAGGACCAATTTCTTAATGCTGTCCTACAGAAACAGAGGCAAGTACTTGTGGCCTCTGTTACTCTTGTCTTGTTTATTCTTGGGTACATCTCCCAATTCCCCATAACCTCAAGAGATCCCACTGGTTGATCTCTTTCCTTTGACATTCAGAATTCAAAGACTTCTTATTGGTTTTGCAGTTTCTTGCGAAGTGTTCCTCAAGCACGTTCCTGGCAATGAATTCCTATTTTGTTCCTGCCCCTCAAACCCAAGATATCTGCAGTTCCTGTCGTCTCTACTTTCAAAATTCAGCAGGCATCTGACTGTACTGATGCCTCCCTGAGACCTGATTCTCTGGTGCGGGCACCTGCACTGGTTTCCCTGAGCCTTGCTTTCCTAGGGCTGCCCTAACAGAGCATCACAAACTGGGTGGCTCCAGCAATGTAAATTCACTCTCTACCAGTTTTGGAGTCCAGAAGTCCAAAATCAGGGTGCCAACAGGATCCTGCTGTAGGACAGGATCCTTTCTTGCCTCTTCCACCTTCAGGCAGCCCCAGGCTTTCCTTGGATTGCAGGAGCGTAACTCCAGCCTCTGCCTCATCTTCATGTGGCCATCTTCCCTCTGTGTCTGTGTCTCTGTGCCTTCACATGACATGCTCCCTGTGTGTCTGTCTGTGTACACAGTTCCCTCTGTTTACAAGGACGGTAGTCACATTGAATTAAGGTCCACCCTAATGACCTCATTTTAACTTGATTAAATCTGCAAAGACCCTATTTCCAACTAAGGTCACATCCATAGTTACTGGGAGCTAAGACTTTAGCACGTCTTTACTGGGGGGCACAGTTCAACCTATAACACTCTGCTCCCCCACTTCTTAACATCCCCTCCTTTTCCACTCATCTTTCAAAAATCGATACATACTAATTGTTCACATTTATGGGATACATGTGATATTTTGATACATGCAACAATGTGTATTGATCAAATCAGGGTATGAGGATATCCATCATCTCAAACATTTATTATTTCTTTGTGTTGGGAACATTTCAAATATTCTCTTCTGGCTATTTTTAAAAAGCAATAAATTATTACTAACTATTGTCACTCTACTGTGCTATGGAACACTAGAACTCATTCCTTCTATCAAAAGGATTTTTTGTCCCATTAACCAACCTTTCTTTGTCCTCCCCATCCAGCTTCCATTCATCTTTTTATAATGCAAATCAGATCATGTCACTCCTTGTTTAAAACCTTCCCATGGCTTCCCATCACATTTAAAATACACTTGACACTCTTACTGCTCCCTTTTACCATGGCCTAAGACCCTCACGGACGCTCAGGTCCTGCTGACTTCCTCATCTTTCACTCTCTGCCTGGCTTCCTGTGCTCCACTGGCCTTCTCACTGGTTTTCTTGCTTTTCCTCATGCTGTCAACTCCACTCATTGCTCCAGCAGCCCCTCTGCCTGAGAGGCTCCCCCACACATAGTCACCAGGCTCACATCTTCTTGTTTAACTCTCAACTCTGACTGTGCCATGCCTTCACAGCAGTCTGCTTCACATGTCCGATCACTAATTTATTTCTTAACCAGCTTCATTTTCTCCCCAGCACTCACCACTGGACCATGCTATATATACAGCCTTGCACATCCATTCATAATCTGCCTTCCCCTACTGAACTAGAAGCTCCATGAGGGCAGTTCTTAAGCACTGCTGTATCTAGGATGTGGATCATGGTAGATGCTCAATCAATATTTGGTGAATGAATTAATAGATTAATGGAGACGCTGCCTCATTTGATGACCTTTCCTGTTTTTCTCACCAGGGCCATCTTTTCCTTTCTTCATAATGGACCCTGCTCTCCTTTCCTAGTACCCTCCCAGTGTTGACAGCCATTTAGTGAATTATTTTAAATACATGGGTTTGTGTGTGTGTGTGTGTGTGTGTGTGTGTATATGTGGATACTTAAGAGGCATTTTCTCGTATTTCAAGACTTTATTTTTGAAACAGTCTCTAAGCTACTTGTAGTTAATTGACCTTTAAAATTCTGCAAGAGTTGGATTTCTTGTTCTGCAATCACTATTATTTAGCAGTTCATCTTCTATTACCCTCCCTGGCAAAACCAGCATCTTTTTCCTCATCTTGATTTCCATCCTTATTCGTCTCTCCGGTTCAAGTCTTCAGTCTCTTATAGGGACCATTGCAACAGCCCCCACACCTTCAGATTCTATCCATCCAAGTCATTTTTGAAAAAGCAGCTTTATTGAGTTACTCACATGCCTTACATTTACACTATTGAAAATATATAATTTAGTGGCTTTTAGAATATTCACATTGTACAGCCATTATGACAATCAATTTTAGAATATTTTAATTAACCCCAAAAGAAACCTCATGCCTATTAACCTTCCCTCCACAAGTCTCCCATATCCTCACTCCCAGTCCTGGGCAATCAATAATCTACTTTGTATTTCTCTTTTCTTTTCTTTTTCCTTTTCTGTCTTTCCCTTTTTTTCTTTCTCTCTTTCTTTCTCTCCCTTCCTTCCTTCCTTCTCTCTCTCTCTCCCTTTCTTTCTTTCTTTCTTTCTCTTTCTTTCTTTCTTTTCTTTCTCTTTCTTTTTCCTTCTCTTTCTTTCTTTCTCTCTCTCTTTCTCTCTTTCTTCCTCTCTTTCTCTCTCTCTTTCTTTCTCTCTCTCTCTCCCTTCCTTCCTCCCTCCCTCTCTTTCTTTCTCTCTTTCTTTCTTTCTCTCTCTCCCTTCCTTCCTTTCTCTTTCTCTCTCTTCCTTCCTTCCTTCCTTCCTTCCTTCCTTCCTTCCTTCCTTCCTTCCTTCCTTCCTTCCTTCCTTCCTTCCTTCCTCTCTTTGTCTCTTTCTCTCTTTCTTCTTTCGTCACTTTTGCTCTTCTTGCCCAGGCTAGAGTGCAATGGCGCAATCTCAGCTCACTGTAACCTCCGCCTCCCAGGTTCAAGTGATTTTCTTGCTTCAGTCTCCTGAGTAGCTGGGATTACAGGTACCCACCACCACGCCCAGCTATTATTTGTATTATTAGTAGAGACGGGGTTTCACCATGTTGGCCAGGCTGGTCTTGAACTCCTGACCTCAGGTGATCAACCCGCCTGGGCCTCCCAAAGTGCTGGGATTACAGGTGTGAGCCACCAGACTTGGCCTCTACTTTGCATTTCTATAGATTTGTGTATTCTGCACATTTTCTATATATGAAAGCACACTAGATGTGGTCCTTATGACTGGCTTCTTTTATGTGGCATAACGTTTTCAAGGTTAATCCAAGTGGTAGCATTTAACGGTACTTCATTTCTTTTTATTGCTGCTAGTATTCCATTGTGTGGCTCTACTGAAGATTTAAGAAAATTTCTTCTTAGGTCACTTTAAGTAGTTTATGTTTTTATAGGTTGTTCATTTCATATAAATTAGTTGGCTGACAATTGTCTGTAGTATTACCTTATCTTCTTTTTATTTCTGTAAGATCAGTAGTAATGTCCTTTCTTTCATTTCTGATGTTAGTAATTTTTCTTTCTTTTTTTCCTCGTCAATATAGTTAGAGGTTGGTCAATTTTGCTTATCTTTTTGAAGAACTAACTTTTGGTTTCATTGATTTTCTCTATTGCTATCCTATTTTCTCATTTATTTCAGCTGTAATCCCTAGGCATTACCATATACATGTTATCAGAATTTACTTGAGTGTTATTCCAACTTAATTCCAGTGAGACGTAGAAATGTTCATTCTAGATAGCTCTATTCCTTCTTCCCTGTTTTAGTGCTATTATTGTTATACATATTATATCTATATATGTTACAAACCCAGCAATACATTGTTAAAGCTATTACTTTATATAATTTTATGTTAATTAAAAGGGCAGACAAAAGAGAGGGAAAGCAAGCATAGTTTTATAAGGTTGCTTTATTTACCTTCTTATTTATTATTCCCAGTTCTCTTTGTTCCTATGGGTTTGAGTTATCATCTGGTATAATTTCTTCTCTCTTTTTTTTACTTTAGAGACAGAGTCTTGCACTGTCATTCAGGCTGGAGTACAGTGGTGCTATAACAGCTCAATATAACCTTGAACTTCTCAGCTCAAGTGATCCTCCCACCTCAGCCTTCTGAGAAACTAGAACTACAGGTGTGCGTCATCATGCCTGGCTAATTTTTTAATTTTCTGTAGAGATGAGGTCTCACAGTACGTTGCTCAGGCTGGTCTCCAACTCCTGGCCTCAAGTGGTCATCCCGCCTTGGCCTCTCAAAGCACCGGGATTACAGGCATAATGGTATAATTTCTTACTCCAGTACAACTCTGTTCCCACCCACCTCCTTTGTGTGGTTACTGTCATTCCTATATGTTGTAGGTATGATAATACAGTTATATACATATTATCTTATACAATGACTTTTAAAATCAGAGACAAAAGATGCATTTATACTATCTTTTATAATTACATCATTACCTTTACTGCTGCATTTTGCTCTTTCATGTGAATTTAAAATTTCATCTCAGTTCACTTGCTTTCAGCCCTAGGAACTTCATTTATTTCTTGTAAGGGAGGTCTGCTGGCAATAAAGTCTCTCATTATTTGTTTATTGGGAATTTCTTTATTTCACCTCAATTCTTGAAAGATAGTTTTGCTGATGTAATATTTGTGGCTGGCATTTTTTTCTTTATATTAAATATGTCATTATTTTGCCTTCTAATCTTCATTGCTTCTGCTGAGAAGTCAGATTCTAGTCTTTCTGGGGTTTTCTTGCCTGTGATGAACAGCTTTTCTCTTTATCTTTGACTTTCAGCATTTTTACTATGATGTGTCTAGGTGTGCATCTCTACATTTGTCCTGCTTGAGGTTCATTGAACTTCTTGGATGTGCATGTTGTTTTTCAGCACACTTGGGAAGTTATCAACCATTTTTTCTTTAAATACTTTTCCCGCTCCTTTCTCTTTCTTCTCTTCTTCTAGTACCTCCATATGTTAGTGTACTTACAGATGTTCTATATTTCTCTGAGGCCCTGCTTATTCTTCTTATTGTATTGTTTCTCTGTTCCTTTGATTGTATAATCTCTATCAATATATCAGTAAATTTGCCCTTTCTTTCTTCTGGCTAGTTCAAATGCTCTGTTGTGCCCGTCTAACAAACTTTTCATTTTGGTTATTGTACTTTTCAACTCCAGAATTTTCATTTTAAAAATTGGCCGGGCATGGTGGCTCACGCCTGTAATCCCAACACTTTGAGAGGCCAAGGTGGGCAGATAACTTGAGGTCAGGATTTCAAGACCATCCTGCCCTACATGGTGAAACTCTATCTCTACTAAAAATACAAATAAAAGTTAGCTGGCATGGTGGCACATGCCTGTAATCCCAGCTACTCAGGAGGCTGAGGCAGGAGAATCTGAATCACTTGAACCCAGGAGGCAGAAGTTGCAGTGAGCTGAGATTGCGCCACTACACTCTAGCCTGGGCGACAGAGCAAGAGTCCGTCTCAAAATAAATAAATAAAAATAAAAATAATTTCTATCTGTTTATTGATATTATTTATTTGATGAGACATTGTTTCCTATCTTTCTTCTTTAAGCATGGTTTCCTTTAGTTCTTTGAACGATAATGGCTACTTTAAAGTCTTGTTAAATCTGATATCCAGTCTATCTCACAGACAATTTCTTTTGCCTGTTTTTTCCCCCTGTGCATGGATCACACTTTACTGTTTCTTTGCATGTCTCATATTTTTTGGTTGTTATTGAAAAGTAGAATTTCTGGTAATATACTGCAGCAACTCTGGATATTAATTACCCTCTCCCTTCTTCTGAACTTGATTTATTTGTAGTTTGCTTGTTTCATTATTTTGTGACTTGGCTAAACTGTTTTAGTAAAGTCTATTAACCCTGCAGTGTGAAGCCTTTGGCGTTGTTCCTCAGAGGGCATGGCCTCCGGCGTGCACATAGCCAACCTGAAATGAGAGTGGTTTGTTTTTGTTTTTGAGATGGAGTTTCATTCTTGTTGCCCAGGGTGGAGTACAATGGCGCCATTTTGACTCACTGCAACCTCTGCCTCCCGGGTTCAAGAGATTCTTCTGCCTCAGCCTCCCAAATAGCTGGGATTGCAGGCACCCACCACCACAACTGGCTAATTTTTTTGTATTTTTAGTAGAGAAGTATGTACTTTCACCATGTCGGCCAGGCTGATCTCTAACTCCTGACCTCAGGTGATCTGCCTACCTCGGCCTCCCAAAGTGCTGGGATTACAGGCGTGAACAACTGCGCCCAGCCAATAGTAGTTTTATCAGGGCTCTGTCTACTGTCTCTTTTCTTGATCTCTCTTTTGAACTGTGTCATTTGGTATTACACCACTCCGTTAGACTCCATTAATTACTGGCTAACTGCTTTATTGTTTTTGCCATAAATTGCTTAACAGTATGACCCAATTGAATTCTGGCAGGATGAGCTTTAATTTTCTTTCAAGTGTATAGTCCTTTTTATATGAGAGCATATGACCAAATTTATAATATAGTCTCTATATTACATTTGCAAAGTCACCTCTTACAGTGACTATTCTCAACACAGAAAATGATTATCTCATAATTAATCACCCCATCTACTCTACCCCAATTTTTTATTGTGATAAAGTAAACATAACATACAATTTACTATCTTAACCATTGTAAGTGTGCAGTTCAAAGGTGTTAAGTACATTCATATTTTTGTGCAACCATTACTGCCATCCATCTCCAGAGCTCCCTTCATTTTGCAAAGCTGAAACTCTGCCCACTAAAAATAGCATCTCATTCCTCCCTCTTCCCAGTACCTGGCAACCACGATTCTATTTTCTGTTTCTCTGATTTTGACTACTCTAAGTACCCACTGTAAGTTTCACTTATAGTGGAATCATACAATATTTATCTTTGTGTGAGTGGCTTATTTCACTTAGCATAATGTCTTCAAGGTTCATCCATGTTGTAGCATATGTCAGAATTTCATTCCCTTTTCAGGCTGAATAATATTTCATTATCTGTATATACCACATTTTGCTTCTTTATTAATTTGTTGTTGAACACTCGAATTGCTTTCACATTTTGCTATTGTGAATAATGCTGTTATAAACATGGGTATACCAATTTCTATTTAAGACCCTGATTTCAATTCTTTGGGTTACATACCCAGAAGTGAAATTACTGAATTATATGGTAATTCTATTTTTAATTTTTTGTGAAACTGCCATACTGTTTTCCACAGCAGCTACCTCATTTTACATTCCCACCAGCAATGCACAAATGTTCCAATTTCTCTACTTCTTTGCCAACACTTGTTATTTTCTTGTTTGTTTGTTTGTTACAGTGACCATTCTAGTGGGTGTGGGGTAGTATCTGTTTGTAATTTTGATTGGCATTTCCCTAATGATTAGTGATGTTAAGCATCTTATTGTGTGTGTACTGACCATTTGCATATCTTTTTTTTTTTTTGAGACGGAGTCTTGCTCTGTTGCCCAGGCTTGAGTGTAGTGGCATGATCTCGGCTCACTGCAAGCTCTGCCTCCTGGGTTCACACCATTCTCCTGCCTCAGCCTCCCAAGTAGCTGGGATTACAGGCACCCAACACCATGCCCAGCTAATTTTTTGTATATTTAGTAGAGACAGGGTTTCACTATGTTAGCCAGGATGGTCTCAATCTCCTGACTTTGTGATCCTCCCGCCTCAGCCTCCCAAAGTGCTGAGATTACAGGCATGAGCCACCGTGCCCAGCATTTGCATATCTTTTTTCAAGAAATGTCTACTCAAATCCTTTGCCTATTTTGAAATTGGGTTGCTTGCTTTTTTGTCGCTGAGTTTTAGGGGTTCTCTATATATTCAGACACCCTTATCAGATCTATAATTTGCAAATATTTTCTTTTTAAAATTATTTATTTATTTATTCGTCTATCATTTCAAATTGTATTTTAGATTCACAAGGTATATATGGAGGGATGTGTGTGTGTGTGTGTGTATTTGTTACACGTGTATATTGCATGATGCTGAGGTTTGGGGTATGAATGATCCTGTCGCCCAGGTGGTGAGCATAGTACCCAGTAGGTAGTTTTTCAACCTCTGCTCCCAACCTCTCTCCTCCTCCAGTAGTCCCTAGTGTCTATTGTTCCCATCTTTATGTACATGCGTGCACAATGTTTAGCTCTCACTTATAAGTGAGAACATGCAGTATTTGGTTTCCTGTTTCTGGGTTAATTTGCTTAGGATGATGGCCTCCAGCTGCATCCATGTTGCTGCAAGAGACAGATGCTATTCTTTTTATGGATGCACAGTGTCCCATGATATGTATGTACTACATTTTCTTTATACAGTCCACCATTGTGATTCCCTGTCTTTGCTCTTGTGAATAGTGTTGTGATGAACATATGAGTGCATGTATCTCTTTGGTAGAACAATTTGTTTTCCTTTCTGTAATGAGATTGCTGGGTTGAATAGTAGTTCCATTTTAAGTTCTTTGAAGAATCTACAAACTGCTTTCCACAGTGGCTGAACTAATTTACATTCACACCAATAGTGTATGAATGTTCCCTTTTCTCCACAACTTTGCCAGCATCCATTATTTTTTGACTTTTTAATGATAGCTATTCTGACTGGTGTGAGATTATAGCTCATTGTGGTTTTAATTTGCATTTCTCTGATGATTAGTGATGTTTAGCAGTTTTGTATACAAGTTTGTTGGCCACTTACATATCTTCTTTCGGAAAGTGTCTGCTTGTGTCTTTTGATGGTTTTTTAAATGGGGTTATTTGGTTTTTGTTTGTTGGATTGCTAAGTTCCTTATAGATTCTAGATATTAGACTATTGTCAAATGCATAGTTTACAAATATGGCCTCTCATTTTGTAGGTTTTCTGTTTACTCTTTTGATAGTTTATTTTGCTGTACAGAAGCTTGTTAGTTTAATTCGGTCCCAGTTGTCGATTTTCGTTTTTGTTACAACTGCTTTTGAGGATTTAGCATAGATTCTTTCTCAAGGTCCATGTCCAGAATAGTATTTTTCAGATTTTCTTCTGAGATTTTGGTAGTTTGAGGTCTTACATTTAAGTATTTAATCCATCTTGAGTTAATTTTGGTACATGGTGAAAGGTAGCAGTCCAGTTTCAATCTTCTGCGTATGGCTAGCCAGCTCTCCCACCACCACAGGACGTTCTTTCCCTATTGTTCATTTTTGTCAACTTCGTTGAAAATCAGATGACTGTAGGTGTGTGGCTTTCTTTCTGGGTTAATGTGTCTGTTTTCATACCAGTACCATGCGGTTTTGGTTACTGTAGTCTTAAAGCATAGTTTCAAGCTAGGTAATGTGATGCCTCCAGCTTTGCTCCTTTTGCTTAGGATTGCTTTGCTTATCTGGGCTCTTTTTTGGTTCCACATGAATTTTAGAATTTTCTATTCCTGTGAAAATTGACACTGGTACTTGGATAGGAATAGCATTGAATCTCTATAGATGTATAGACGTACAGATTTTTGGGGGCAGTAGGGTTTTTTTTTTTTTTTTTTTTGAGACTCTCCTTCTGTCACTCAGGCTGGAGTGCAGTGGCGCGATCTGGGCTCACTGAAACCTCTGCCTCGTAGGCCCAATTGATCCTCCCACTTTAGCCTCCTGAGTAGCTAGGACTACAGGCACAAGCCACTGTGCCCGGTTAATTTTTGTATTTTTTGCAGAGAAGAGTTTCGCCATGTTGCCCAGGCTGGTCTCAAACTCCTGGGCTCAGGCAATCCACTCGGCTGAGCCTCCCAGAGTTCTGGGACTACAAGTGCGAGCCATGCACCCAGCCCAGTAGGGCCATTTTAATGATACTGATTCTTCTAATCCATGAGCATGGAATATTTTTCCATTTGTTTGTGTTATCTATGATTTTCTTTCCTTTCTTTTCTTTTTTAACACAGAGTCTCATTCTGTTGCCCAGGCTGAAGTGCAATGGTGTGATCACAGCTTGCTGCAGCTTTGACTTCCCAAGCTCAATCACTCCTCCTGCCTCAGCCTCCTAAGTAGCTGGGAACTATAGGCATATGCCACTATGCCCGGCTAATTTGTTTACAATTTTGTGTAGAGACAAGGTTTCAACATTTGATACCATGTTGCCCAACGTGGTATCAAACTCCTGGGCTCAAGTCATCTGCCCACCTCAGCCTCCCAAAGTGCTGGGCTATTTATGATTTCTTTCAGCAGTGTTCTGTAGTTCTCCTCGTAGAGATCTTTCACCTCCTTCCTTGGCTCAATGTATTCCTAGGTATTTTTGTGTGTGTGGCTATTGTAAACGGGATTGCATTATTAATTTTGTTCTCAGCTTGAGTGTTATTAGTGTATAGAAATGCAACTGATATTTGTACATTGATTTTGTGTCTTGGAACCTTACTAAAGTAGTTTATCAGTTCTAGGAGCCTTTGGTTGGAGTCTAGGGTTTTCTAGGTATAGAGTTACATCAATAAAGAGAGATAAATTGCCTTCTTTTTTTCCTATTCAGATACAGTTTATTTCTTTCTCTTGACTGATTGCTCTGGGTAGGACTTCCAGTACTATGTTGAATTAGAGTGGTGAGAGTGGGCATCCTTGTCTTGTTCCTGTTCTTAAGGGAAAGGCTTCCAGCTTTTGCCCAGTCAGTATGATATTGGCTGAGGGTTTGTCATAGATGGCTCTTATTATTTTGAAGTATATTCCTTCAATGCCTCATTTGTTGAAGGTTTTTTTTTTTTTAATCATGAAAGGATATTAGATTTTATCAAATGCTTTTTCCATATATATTGAGATGATCATATAGCTTTTGTTTTTAATTCTGTTTATGTGGTGAATCACAATTATTAATTTGCATATGTTGAACCAACCTTGCATCCAGGTATGAAGCCTAGTTGATCATGGTGAATTAACTTCTTGAGGTGCTCCTGGATTCAATTTCCTAGCATTTTGTGGAGAATATTTGTGTCTATGTTCATCAGAGATCTTGGTCTATAGTTTTCCTTTTTCATTGTTTCTTTGCTAGGTTTTGATATCAGAGTGATGCTGATTTCATAGGATAAGTTAGGAAGGAGTCCTTCCTCCTTTTTTTTTTTTTTTTTTTTTTTTTTCAGGACAGTTTCAATAGAGTTAGTACCAGCTCTTCTTTGTACATCTGATAGCATTTGGCTGTGAATTTGTCTGGTCCAGGGGTTTTTCTGGTTGGTAGGTTTTTTTTGACTGATTCAATTTAACTTGATATTGGTCTCTTCAGGGTTTCAACTCCCTCCTGATTCAATCTTGGGAGGTTGCGTATTTCCGGGAATTCATTCATTTCCTCTAGCTTTCCTAGTTTGTGTACATAGAGGTGTTCATAATAGTCTCTGAGGATCTTTTTTGTATTTCAGTGTGATCTGTTGTAATGTTACTTTTGTCATTTCTGATTGCTGACTTGCAAATATTTCCTCTCATTCTGTGGGTTGCCTTTTTACTCTGTTGATAGTGTTTTTAATATATATATATTTTAATATTATGTAGTCAACTTTTATGAAGTCTATTTTTTCTTTGGTTGCCTGAGTCTCTGGTGTTATGTCCAGGTAATCATTGCCAAATCCAATGTTGCGAAGCTTTTCTCTTCTGTTTTCTTCTAAGAGACTTTTAGTTTTAGGTCTTACATTTAACTCATAGATCCATTTTGAATTAATTTTTCCATATGGTGTTAGGAAAGGGTCCAACTTCATTCCTTTGCATGTTGATATCCAGTTTTCTCAACTCCATTTGTTGAAAAGACTGTCTTTTCCCACATTGGATGGTCTTGGCAGTCTGTTGACAATCATTTGACCATATATATAAGGCTTTATTTCTGGCCTCTCTTTTCTATTCCATTGGTCTACATGTGTCTTTGTGCCAGTACCACACTGTTTTGATTACTGCAGCTTTATGGTAAGTTTTTAAATCAGTAAGTGTAAGTCCTCCAGCATCATTCAAGGCCAGGAGTTCAAGACCAGCCTCACCAACATGGTGAAACTGTCTCTACTGCCGGGCGTGGCGGCTCACACCTGTAATCCCAGCACTTCGGGAGGCCAAGGCGGGCTGATCACAAGGTCAGGAGATCAAGACCATCCTGGCTAATACGGTGAAACCCTGTCTCTACTAAAAATACAAAAAAAAAAAAAAAATCCAGGAGTGGTGGCAGGCGCCTGTAGTCTCAGCTACTCAGGAGGCTGAGGCAGGATAATGACGTGTACCTGGGAGGTGGAGCTTGCAGTGAGCCCAGATAGCACCACTGTACTCCTGCACTCCAACCTGGGTGACAGAGCGAGACTCCATCTCAAAAAAAAAAAGAAAAAGAAGAAACTCTGTCTCTACTAAAAATACAAAAATTAGTCAGGCGTGGTGGCTCATGCCTGTAATCCCAGTTACTCCGGAGGCTGAGGCAGGAGAATTGCTTGAACCCGGGAGGTGGAGGTTGCAGTGAGCCAAGGTCGCACCATGGCACTCCAGCCTGGACAACAGAACAAGACTCCATCTTAAAAAGAAAAAAAAAGAATTTATTGTTTAATTTCTACAATCTTGTGAATATTTTAGTTTTTATGTTATTGATTTCTGACTTTATCTCATTGTCAGAGAAGATACTTTGTATAATATCTGTCTTCTAAAATCTATTGAGAGTTAATTTGTGGCTTAACATATGGTCTGTCCTGGAAAACGTCCCATGTGCACTTGAGAATAATGTGTATTCTGTTGTTTGGTAGGGTGTTCTGTATATTTCTGTTAGATTTAGTTAGTTTGTTGTGCTGTTCAAATCTTCTATTTTTTACTTACATTCTGTCTGGTTGTTCTATCCATTATTTAGAGTGGGGTATTGAAGTCTCCAACAATTATTGTAGAACTATTTATTTCTCCCTTCAATTCTGTCACTTTTGCTTCATACATTTCGGTGGTCTGCCATTAAGTACATAAATGTTTATAATTGTCATTACTTTTTGCCACATTGAAACTTTTGTTAACATATAATGTCGTCTTTACCTTTTTTGACTTACAGTCTATTTTGTTTGATACTAGTATAGCTACCCCTGCCCTTTCTTGGTTACTATTTTCATGGAATGTCATTCCATTCTTTTTCTTTCAACCTATCTGTGTCTTTGGATCTGAAGTGTGCTTCTTGTAGATGGGATATACTTAGTTGAATTATGTTTTTTAAATCCATGCTACCAATCCTTGTCTTCTGATTGGAGAGTTTACATTCCATTTGCATTTAAAGAACATAAAAGTATCAGTTAGAAGTACTTTCTGTCATTTTGCTGTTTGTTTTCTATGTGTGTTATAGCTTTTTTTGTCTCTTATTCCCTATATTACTGTCTTGTGTTTAATTGATTTTTTGGTAGTGAAATATTTAAATTCTTATCTTATAGGTGTGTATTCTTTAGCTATTTTCTTTGTGGTTATTATTGGGGATTACACTGAATATCCTAAAGTTATAATACACTATTTTGAATTTATACCAGCTTAACTTCAATAACATACAAAACTCTGCTCCTTTCATAGATCTGTCTCTACCCCTTTCAGTTGTTGATGTCACACATCTTTATATATTGTATGTCCAAAAACATAATAATAGTTTGTAATACATTAGTCTCTTAGATTATGTAGAAAACAAACTGTGGATTTACAAACCAAAGTTACAATAATACTAGCTTTTAGACTAATAATTGTTTCTTTAAGTGCATTAATCCCTAATGTCACCTAGAAAACCAAAAGTGGAGTTACATATCATTGTTAAAATAATACTAATTCCTATAACTGCCAGTATATTTGCCTTTACTGAGATCTTTATTTCTTTACACAGCTTCAAGTCAAGTTACCATCTAGTATTCTTTCATTTCCTTTTTTTTTTTTTTTTTTTTTTGAGACAGAGTCTTGCTCTGTCGCCCAGACTGGAGTGCAATGGCACATTCTCTGCTCACTGCAACCTCTGCCTCCCGGGTTCAAGCGATTCTTCTGCCTTGGCCTCCTGAGTAGCTGGGATTACAGGTGTGCCCCACCACGCCTGGCTAATTTTTGTATTTTTTAGTAGAGACGGGGTTTCTCCATGTTGGTCATGCTGGTCTTGAACTCCTGACCTCGTGATCCGCCCACCTCGGCCTCCCAAAGTGCTGGGATTACAGGCATGAGCCACTACGCCTGGCCGTATTCTTTCATTTCAACCTGCAGAACTCCTTTTATAATTTTCTTGCAGGGCAGATCTAATTGCAATGAACTCTTTCAGCTTTTGTTTATTGGGAAATGTCTTAATTTTTCCTTCACTTTTGACAGACAGTTTTATCAGACATGGGATTCTTAATTGACAGGTTTCTTTGTATGTATTTTTGTTTTGTTTTGTTTTGTTTTTGTTTTAGCACCTTTAACATATAGGCCCACTTGCCTTCTGTCCTCCAGAGTTTCTGATGAGAAATCTTGCTGCTTTCAAAATTATCTCTTTACCTTGTCTTTCAGCAGCCTGATCATTATGTGCCTCAGTGAGTCTCTTTCAATTTATCCTATTTGGAGTTTGTTAAGCATCTTGGATGTTTATAATCGTGTCTTGCATCAAATTTAGAAAGTCAGCCAGGCCGGGCGCGGTGGCTCAAGCCTGTAATCCCAGCACTTTGGGAGGCCGAGACGGGCGGATCACGAGGTCAGGAGATCAAGACCAGCCTGGCTAACACGGTGAAACCCCGTCTCTACTAAAAAATACAAAAAACTAGCCGGGCGAGGTGGCGGGCGCCTGTAGTCCCAGCTACTCCGGAGGCTGAGGCAGGAGAATGGCGTGAACCCGGGAGGCGGAGCTTGCAGTGAGCCGAGATCGGGCCACTGCACTCCAGCCTGGGCGACAGAGCGAGACTCCGTCTCAAAAAAAAAAAAAAAAAAAGAAAGTCATCAGCCATAATTTCTTGAAATAGTCTCTTTTTTCTTTTCTCTCTCTCTTCTTCTTGGATCCACACGATGAATATGCTGGTGAATGAGTACTTGACAGCATCCTACAGGTACCTTAGGCTCTGTTTGCTTTTCTTCAATCTTTTTTCTTTCTGTTCCACAGATTTGATTTTTATTTTTCTATCTCCAAATGCACTGATTCTTTCTTCTGCCTGCTCAATCTGCCTTTGAATTCCTCTAGTGAATTTTTTATTTCAGTTATTGTGCTTTCCAGGTCCAGAATTCCTTTTTGGGTTTTCCATTTCTTTATTGATATTTCAATTTTGTTCATACATTGTTTTCTTGATTTTCGCCATGTCTTCTTTTAGTTCTTTGAGCTAATTGTTTTAAAGTCTTTTTCAAGTAGATCCACCATCAGTTATTTTTTTAGAGACAGTTTCTATTGATTTTTTTTTCCTTTGAAAGGGCCATACTTTCCTATGTCTTTGTATACTTTGTAACATTTTTGTTGAAAACTGGACATTTGGATTTTATAATGTGGTGACTCTGGAAATCAGATTCTCCCTTCTCCCCAGGGTTTGCGAGATTTTGGTTTAGTTATTTTATCTTATTTTATTTTATTTATTTTTTTGTTGTAGGCTGTCTTTGTGCCAAAGATCAGCTGAAAATGTCAACATAAGGCCTTCTCAGCTGTTTTCCAAGCCTGTGCTTTCCTCTGGCGTGGTGACTTTCTAATTCTTCTACATGTGTGGTTACTCTGGAATATCTCCAGTCTTCAGTGTCTGACTCTCAAAAGGGGAAGAAGAGAGAAATAAAGTGAGGGAAGCACTGACCCTTTCAATCTGTAAGTCACTTTACCTGGAGGGGGAGGGGCCTGCAATACTGGGGTGGTGCATAAACAGCCACTCCTCCTTTGTCTGCATCTCTGTAATCAAATGCAACAGTCAGTGATCAGAGCACAGATCCTGAGAGTTAGAGAACAGTGTCCTTTTGGCCACCTTGGATCCCACTAGCTGTGTGTAAGCTGCTGCAGGAACATGTGCAGGACTCTCTGACATGGGGCTGGGTGTAGTTGATGAGTGGCTGCTAACAGCTACTGTGCTTACAGCTGAAATTGGCCAAAATTCACCATGATTTATGTTCCAAGCCATCGGTCCAGAGTTCCAAAATAGTTACAGCAGACATATTCTGTCAGTGTAATTGTTGTCTAGGTGGGGAGACAGATTTCTGGTGCTTCACAATCAATCATCTTCCCAGATTTCTCCCAGGGCTAGCTTTTGAGGCCAGTTTTGAGGCCAATTTTATCCTGACCCCAAGAGGCGCTTCTTTACCTCTCTCTTCCTAATTTTGTTTAGTGAACTAGCTAATCTATGGTTTTGCTTATTGCTCTTAATTAAAATAAGTTATTGTTATCTAGAGCACTCTTAGGCTTACACTATCCCACACAGTGTTTTAAATAAAGTCAGTTCCTTTGGCCAGACCTTTGAAGTTCTCTTTTTTTTAATGGACTGCCCCTGGGCAGAATCTCTGCACTACTTCTCTAAGCTCTGGGTAGCTGGTGTGGTAGCTTCTAGTCTTGGCTTGCCTCTGTCCTACAGGTGAGCAAATGGATGAGGGTGATCTACAGTCTGGTATTCTTGGTTTTCTATGCCTGGCACAGGTCCTCCATCCTATGGATTAAGTCTGAATGGAAGAATAGAAGAGAGCTCATCAGGAATTTAGCTTCTTCAACTTGCAGTTGGAAGGGATGAGAAATGCTGGTGGCCTGCCTTTTCCAGTGAGACATGATAACCGTTGACTGGGCAGTGAGAGAAGAGGGAGCCCTGCCTTCTTGACCACATCTATTTGCAATGGAGTTCCCATGGAGCTGAAATGGGGTAGAGAGAGGAAGGGCAACAGGAGACAGTCAAGGCTCAAATGCTACAGATTCTTACCATTCTTACTGAGTTTAACACATTTCTTTCAATAAATATTTCTTTATTTGTTCTATGCCCTTAGAAAAATTTCCAGAGATTTTAAATGGTTGTTTTTTGAAAATAGTTTTCACCAGCTTTGCTTGTTTTGTTGGGGAATGGGTCTGCAGAGCTCTGCATGCTACCAAACTGGAAGTGGCATTTCTGTCCAATCCTCCATTTTATCCTCCACTAATGAGGTGATTTTCTCTAGGGCATTTGGATTGATATTGTTACTTTGTTTAGAAACTTTCAGAATTCTTGCACCAGGAACCACTAGTTGAGATTTAATATCCATTTTCCCCTTCCTTCTTAAGCACAGAATTTCAGTGTTATTTGGGACAGCAATGTACCCAGCTAGAAGACAACAGCAGTGAGGTGTGGTTGTGTGAGTGAGTTCTGGCCAATGAGTTGTAAGTGGAAGTGTTGCCTGCATTTTGGAGGGGGCTGCTGAAAGGGAGCTGATTAGGCAGGATTGTGACCCTTTGCCTTTCTTGTTGCCTAGCATGTGGCCTTGAAGGCTGGTGTGCTAGCAGTCATCTCGGACAATGAGGCAACCTTCAAAATGGAGGTTGCTCACTCAGGATGGAAGAGCAAAAATACAGAAAATCTTTTTGCGTTGATTACTAGGTTGTTTAGGGATGCCTGGAGCTGCCGTATCCCACATAAGAACATGCCTGGATCCTGTTCTTATAAACAGTATAAATCCTTGTATGTTGGCCGGGTGTGGTGGCTCATGTCTGTAGTCCCAGCACTTTGAGAGGCCGAGGTGGGCGGATCATGAGGTCAGGAGATCGAGACCATCCTGGCTAACACGGTGAAACCCCATCTCTACTAAAAATACAAAAATTAGCCAGGCGTGGTGGTGGGTGCCCGTAGTCCCAGCTACTCAGGAGGCTGAGGCAAGAGAATGGCGTGAACCTGGGAGGCAGAGCTTGTAGTAATCCAGGATCACACCACTGCACTCCAGCCTGGGTGACAGAGCGAGACTCCGTCTCAAAAAAAAAAAAAAAATTCCTTGCATGTTTAAACCACTATTTTTTCTCATATGTCACCTCTCCTATGAAGTAATGCCTTATCCCTTGACGGTTAGAAATGGTTCCTTTGGCTTTTGAATTGTCATAAGTTACCTCTAATTCCCTATGGTACTGCTACATAACATTCTCCCTTGTATTAATGCTATTTGGGTTTATGCTGTTAGGGAACCAGATGGCTAGCCTCATAAAATCTAGTGCAGATCCTCCAAGGCTGGCTCTGGGGGAGGAATCACCGAGTAGGGAGTGCTGGCTAGACCTCAAAGCCCTGACTCCTACTCTCAGTAAATGCTCCTACCACCTACAGGCTGGCCTCAGGCTTTACTTTTGAAGGTTCAGCCCAAGTACCATAACATATAACTCTTTACTTAATTTGACACAACTGAGAACAAGCTAGGAGATTATTGAAAACTCAGGGTATGAGAGGGGGAAATAAAGACAGTAAAATAACACTAGGTAATCGATCTTACTAGTCATCTTTGGCTTGGCGTCCCTGCTGCACCCTTTGCTGCTTCCACATAGCAGATCCCTTCTGTGCCTTGTCTAGATTCAGTGGCAGAACTGTTCAGACGAAGCCACCACATTATCTGAAAGCCTTCGGAATACGAAGATAGTGGGCATCTGCATCTGGCATGCCCAAGCTAAAACCTGGATCCTAATACTTTTGAAAACTTGGTGACTAAGAAGACAAAAACAAGCAAACAACTCCTCTCATCTAAAATCTCCCTTCTAGAGGTAATTTATTTGGTCCTCGGATTCCATTCAGGGGGAAATTTTAGTTATGCAAATGTAAAGCAAAGATCCTCTTCTCAATGAAAGTGTTTCAGACTAGTTCCAAGGAGCTAAACTTTCCTAGAATTTAAGATAGTAATGTTGTCTTTGCAGAATGCTGAGTTGTGTCTTGTAGACTTTTATTGCTTTTGGCGAAAATACTCTGAACTAAGGAGGGGGTCAGTAGTGATGGAAAAGCTAGCACAGTGCCTGGGCCTTGGGCTTATACAGAACCCCTATGTTAATCAAAGGAATGGAATTAGAAGATAATAGAACTGTTTTCGTGGAAGAATTTGTGATACTCAGGGTTTAAGACAAAGTTTTAGGGCAGATGACAGAGAGTTAATAATAGCAATATATAATAATAATAGTATGGTGGTTAATACTGAATGTCAACTTGATTGAATTGAAGGATGCAAAGTATTGATCCTGGGGTGTCTATGAGGGTGTTGCCAAAGGAGATTAACCTTTGAGTCAGTGGACTAGTAAAGGCAGACCCACCCTTAATCTGGGTGTGCACCATCTAATCAGCTGCCAGCATAGCCAGAATATAAAGCAGACAGAAAAACGTGAAAAGGCCAGACCGGCTTAGCCTCCCAGCCTACTACATCTTTCTCCCACGCTGGATGCTTCCTGCCCTTGAAAGTCGGACTCCAAGTTCTTCAGCTTTGGGATTCGGACTGGCTTCCTTGCTCCTCAGCTTGCAGATGGCCTATTGTGGGACCTTGAGATCATGCAAGTTAGTACTACTTAATAAACTCATATCTATCTATCTATCTATCTATCTATCTATCTATCTATCTATCTATCTATGTCTATTAGTTCTGTCCCTCTAGAGAACCCTGACTAATACAAGTAGCAAACACTTCTATAGTTCTTATTCCTTGCCAGGCATACTCTAACACTTTAGGTATATTAGCTCATTAATCCTCATAGTAACTTTGAGGCAGTACAAAGATTATTATCTCTATTTTACAGATGAGCAGAGTGAGGCACAGAGAGCTTAGATAGATTGCCCAAAGTTACTCAGCTGTGAAGAAGTGGATCTGGGATTCAAACCCATGCAGCCTAGCTCCAGAGACTGGGCCTTTACTCTTCTGACTGTTCACTTAAGAAAAGTATCCCTTTCTCTCTACCTCTATGTGAAACCCTGAGTGTCTTAGTTTGTTTTGTTAGCTTCCCGTCATAACAAAATCCATAAACTGGGTGGCTCATAAACAACAGAAATTTATTTCTCACCATTCTAGAGGCCAGAACATCCAAGATCAAGGCACTAGCAGATTTGGTGTCTGGTGAGGGCTTGCTTCCTCAAACACAGCGCCTTCTCTCTGTGTTCTCACATGATACAAGGGGCAAACAAGCTCTCTTGTGCTTATTTGATAAGCACACTAATCCCATTCATAAGTACTCCACTTCCATGACCTAATCACCCCCTAAAGGCCCAATCCTAGCAGTATCACCTGGGGATTAGGTTTCAAATATGAATTTTAGGGGAATGCAGACATTCACATCATAGCACTGAGGATTGACAGCTCTTGTCAATGGCGTTCCAACTCCCTTATGAATATTCCTGATGAACAGAAAGGCAGATGGTTTTCATCTATTTATTTTTCATCTGGTCACCTTATTGAAATCTCACATTAATTCTATTTGCCTTTCAGCTAACTCTCTGATTTGGAGTGCTGATGGAGGTAATCGTCTTTCCTGCAATTACGCATAATCTGGCTTCCATTTTTTCTATAGCTGTGCCTCCCATTTCTTTTTGCTACTTTAGCACATCAGCTATAATTTATGGAATAATAAAAATGGAATTGTGTTTTCCAGTGGTTCTCAACAGGATAAATATGACATCAGAGAATATGGGGGCAGAGTAAGCAGTGGAGAAGAAATTACAGTAATTTAGGTGTGATGTCATGATGGCTTAGTCTGGTATGATTGCTCAGGGCATAAAAAGGGGGGATATATGGGAAAGATGCTTTAGATAAAGAAATTACTGGACTTGTGATATGGGTGAGCAGTAAAATAAACACATCTTCCCCAAAACCTACTGCTATACTGATGGTGACAATTTGTAACAGATGTTAGTATCCATTGAAAACATATGACTGGTCATCAACAAGAGGTAAGAGGAAGTAAATGAATCACAAGTCGCAGTTTGTGAGAGTATTAGCATATATATATAATCAAATCTCCATGGTGTGTGTGTGTGTGTGTGTGTGTGTGTGTGTATGTGTGTGTATATATATATGTGTGTATATATATATATATATAAAAAAAAAAATCTCCATGGTTCATTCTTCAATTCTTGAGCTATTCAGTCCCATTCCTCTCTGCCTGCTCCAGACTCAAAATCTTCTCCTTTTTCCTCAAAACCCACTTAAGGCCTTTGTGCCTTCTGTTACCTGTTCTTCTCCCCATCTTGGTTTAATGGCCCTAGTTCAGGGAGTCCTAGATTTCTCCAGCTCTTGGACCAGTACCAATGGTGTCTCTTAGCATCCTGCACTCTTCTTTCCAAAGTACTCACCACAGTTGCCGATTTCTGCCATAGGTCCACTCCTCCAGATATTTGTGTTGTTGTGTAACGTCGCTTTCCCTCACCGGACCATCAGCTCCAGAAGGGCATGGAGCAAGGCTGTATTAGTTTCTGCCATGTCCCTCGTGCCCAGTACAGAGCCTAGCATACAGTACATAATCCATAAATGCTTGTTGAATGTACTCATTCAAACACCTATCTTAAATAATTAGCACTTACATAGTGATTTTTTAGCTTATATACAGTAGTATTTTATGTCCGCTATGCCTCACTTGGCCCTGTGCATCAACTGTGTGAAAAGTACAGACGTGGAACATCTAGCTGATGTCTTATACGTGTACGGTATTTTCACCTCTATCATCTCACTTGGTGCTCACTGAGACCCTTGCAATTTACACCCCAGCAGCACTGAGTTCTGAATATGCCATGCTCTTTACACGTGTGGGTCCTTTTCTCTGCCAAGCATGTCCCACCATTGCGGATGTCATTGTGCCCCACCCAGACGGCCTTTCCTAGCCTGGGCACCTCTCCCTCAGCTTCTGGGAGCATTGGCTATTAACAGCTCCTAGCCACTCCCTTCTCTAGAGAATTGTCCCCCTCCAAAGAGCATAGAATGAAGCATCCCACCTGGGAGGGGGCAGCACATGGTCCATGACTGACTGACACAGGGGTACAGAAAGCTATCACTTGGCCTCAAGGAGGTTGCTATGGTTTGAATGTGTCCCCTCCAAAATTCACGTGTTGAGATTTAATCCCCATCGTGGTAGTATTAAGAGGTGGGGCCTTTGGGACATGATGAAGTCATAAGGGTTGTGCCCTCATAAATGGATTAGTGCCTGTGAAAGAGCTCAAGGTTGAAGGGATCACCCTGTCGCACTTCTTCCACATGAGGACACAGCATCCACCCCCCTTTCTTTGCCCTTCCATCCCTTCTGTCATGTTGGGACACAGCAAGAAGGCCCTCACCAGACACAAAACCTGCCAGTGCCTTGATCTTGGACTTCCTAGCCTCCACAACTCTAAGAAATGAATTTCTGTTCCTTATGAATTACCGAGTCTGTGATACTGTGTTTCAGCAGCACAGATGGACTAACACAGAGGGCAGCTTCCTCCTGGGCCTCCTGGAGAGCCCACACCCTCCCTGCCCTCTCCCACACTCCTGCTTCCCTGAGTCTCCAATAGATGTCTCTGAAGGAATCCCCTTCTCAGCCTCTTCTCAGCCTCTGCTGCTAGGGAGCCCAACCTAAGACACATTGCCTTGTCCACCTCATGCACCTCTAGCCTCCCTATAAAGCTTTCCCTGGAGATGTAAGACTGGCAAGTGCAGACAGCATGGGAAGCACTTGGGGTCAAGTGGGTTCCTGCAGTCTGGCAGGTATAGAGGCAGTGCCACAGAGTGGGCATATATGGAAGCCACTCTGCCAGGGCCCAGAGCTGAGGAAGCCTGCTCGTGGCTTTCCCTGGGACACTCAGGCATACTCTGCCACTCCCTGGTGAGCTGGCTCTCCTGATGCCAATACTCACTCCTTAGCCTTCCTTCCTTACTTCTAATGCCTGGAGAAAAAGTAGGGGGAGCCTTTGGACTTTGGGTTCAATAGGGGCTTACAACAAGAGGGCCTCAGTCTCTCAAGTCCCATTGCCACTGGACCCTTGAAGTTTGGGCTTTTAGAGAGCCCCAGGGAGAAGCTGGAACTTTCTCCCACCTGCCCAAGGCTCACCTCCCTTTCCAGGGTGCTGACAGTAGACATGTATGCCCCCCAACCCAACCACTCCCATGGGGCACCCTGCAAGTTTCCTGCAAGGTTATGGCTTTACCCTGTGACTGCCACAGGTCCACTTCTCCAGATGTACGTAGGAAAGCACAAAATTCATCTCAGAGATGAACACTTATAATTTTTCCCTTCTTTGTTCCTGAACTAGATGGTAAACTCCAGGAAAGCAGGAATCATGTCTTGCTTACCTTAGTAGCTCCCATGGTAGCAAGAATATAATTTATTTTTCTGAATTGGAAGAGTCCTTAGAGAAATGTGGTATAATTTCCTAGGGTAGAGTCTTGTGCTCAATCTTATTAAATGAGTGAAGGCACATTTTCTTTTGAATAGGATCTTGCAATAACTTGAGTCAAAGCACATTAAAGTGGCTTTTTAGAGTCAATTTATATTTGTATGTATACTTTAGGGCAGGGAAGCCTATAGGTATCCTCAAATTCTATTAAATGAGAAGACAACTTTGATGCTCTGTCTTCCCACTCCTATTCAATATAGTATTGGAAGCCCTGGCCAGAGCAGTCAGGCAAAAGAAAGAAAGCACATCCAAATAGGAAGAGAGGAAGGCAAATCATCCCTGTTTGCAGACTACATGATCCTATATATAGAAAACTCCATAGTCTTGGCCCAAAAACTCCTTAAGCTGATAAACAACTTCAGCAAAGTCTCAGAATTAAAAAAAAAAGATGCACAAAAATCACTACCATTCCTATACACCAACAATAGTCAAGCCAAAAGCCAAATCAGGAATACAATTCCGTTCATAATTGCCACAAAAAGAATAAAATACTAGGAATACAGCTAATCAAGGAGGTGAAAGATTTCTACAATGAGGACTACAAAACACTGCTCAAAGAAATCAGGATGCAAACAAAAGGAAAAACATTCCATGTTCATGGATAGGAAGAATCAATATTGTTAAAATGTCCATACTGCCCAAGGCAATTTATAGATTTAATGCTATTATTTTTAAAATACCATTGAGATTCCTTACAGAACTAGAAAAAACTATTTAAAAAATCCATATGCAACCAAAAAAGAGCTTAAATAGCCAAGGAAGTCCTAAGCAAAAGAACAAAGCTAAAGATATCATGTTACCTGACTTCAAACTATGCTACAGGGCTACAGTAACCCAAACAGCATGGTACTGGTATGAAAACTGACATATAGACTAATAGAACGGAATAAAGAGCCCAGAACTAAAGCCACACACCTACAACTATCTGATATTCGACAAATCTGACAAAAACAAGCAATGGGGAAAGCACTCCCTATTCAATAATTGGAGCTGGGATAGCTGGCTTGCCATATGTGGAAGATTGAAATTGGACCCCTTCCTTACATCATATACAAAAATTAACTCAAGATGGATTAAAGACTTAAATGTGAAAACCAAATATATAAAAACCCTGGAAGACAACCTAGGCAATACCATTCTGGACACAGGAATAGGCAAAGATTTCATAATGAAGACACCAAAAGCAATTGCAACAAAAGCAAAAATTGGGATCTAATATTCTCCAAAATTTTGTCTAAAAATTAGACAAATGGGATTTAATTAAACTAGAGAGCTTCTGCACAGCAAAAGAAACTATCAACAGAGTAGACAGAAAACCTACAGAATGGGAGAAAATTTTTGCAAACTATGCATCTGATAAAGGTCTAATATCCAGCATCTATAGGGAACTTAAACAAATTTACAAGGAAAAAAAAATTCTATTGAAAAGTGCGCAAAGAACATGAACTGACACTTCTCAAAAGAAGATACATGTGGCCAATAAGTATATGAAAAAAGCTCAACATCACCAATCATTAGAGAAATGCAAGTCAAGACCATAATGTGATACCATCTCATGCCAGTCAGAATGGCTATTATTAAGTAGTAAAAACAAAAAACAAAAAACAGGTGCTGGCGAGGTTGTGGAGAAAAAAGAAACACTTATACACTGTTGGTGGGAATGTAAATTACTTCAACCATTGTGGAAAACAGTGTGGTGATTCCTCAAAGGCCTAAAAGCAGAAATACCATCTGACGCAGCAATCCCATTACTGGGTATATACCCAAAGGAATATCAATCATTCTATCATAAAGACACATCCTCACGTATGTTCATCACAGCACTATTCACAATACTAAAGACCTAAGTCAACCTAAATGTTCATCAGTGGTAGACTGAATAGAGACAATGTGGCACATATATACCATAGAATACTATGCAACCATACAGAAGAATGAGATCATGTCCTTTGCAGGAACACGGATGGAGCTGAAGGACATTATCCTTAGCAAAGTTATGCAGGAACAGAAAACCAAACATTGCATATTCTCACTTATAAATTGGAGCTAAATGATGAGAACACATGAACACATAGAGGGGAATAATACACACTGGGGCATTTCAGAGGGTGGAGAATGGGAGGAAGGAGAGAATCAGGAAAAATAACGTATGGGTACTAGGCTTAACACCTGGGTGATGAAATAATCTGTACAACAAACGCCCATGGCACAAGTTTACTTATGCACCTGCACCCCTGAATTTAAAAGTTAAATTTTAAAGTTTACATGCACCTGTACCCCTGAACTTAAAAGTTAAAAAAAAAAAAAAAGACATATTTAAAAAAAATCTAGCTGGGCATGGTGGCTCATGCCTGTAATCCCAGCACTTTGGGAGTCCGAGGTGGGTGGATCACGATATCAAGAGATTGAGACCATCCTGGCCAACATGGTGAAACCCCATCTCTACTAGAAATACAAAAATTAGCTGGGCGTGGTGGCATGTGCCTATAATCCCAGCTACTTGGGAGGCTGAGGCAGGAGAATTGCTTGAACCCGGGAGGCAGAGGTTGCAGTGAGCTGAGATCACACCACTGCACTCCAGCCTGGTAACAGAATGAGACTCAGTCTCAAAAAAAAAGGAAGGAAAAAAAAAAAAAGAATCTATTACTAAGGCTTGCATGAAATTTTGAGATAGGAAGAGAATAGACTATGAAAAGAGTACTGCAGGCAGAACCAGAACCTTTCACACAACCACCTCCCCACTACCCCTTCGTTTTTCCTTCCTTCCTTCCTTTTTCATTCCTTCCTTCCTTCCTTCCTTCCTTCCTTTCTTCCTTCCTTCCTTCGGTACATAGTTTCATGGATGCCTCCTATAAATGGTGTCCATGAGTCCATACCTGTCTTAGTCTGCTCAAATTGACATAACAAAATATTTTGGACTGGGTGGCTTAAACCGCAGGAAGTTATCTTCTTATAGTTCAGGAGGCTGGAAGTCCAAGGTCAAGGTGCCAGCATGGTTAGTTTCTGGGGAGGGCCCTCTTCCTGGCTTCGAGATGGTGCCAGCTCACTGCATGCTCAGCCTGACCCATTCCTTTTTAAGAGGAGAGGCAGTAATTAAATTACCAATGAATTAATTGGTATTGAATCACATGGCAGGGAGAGAGAGAGGGAGGTTTCTTCTTATAAAGCCACAGCCCTATTAGATTAGGGCCCTACCCTTAACTCATTTAACCTCAATTATCTCCCATGGCTTGAAGATTAGGGCTTCAACATATTAATTTTAGAGGGGGAACATAATTTACTCCATAACAACATTCTTTGCCCTAAAACTTTGTGCCTTGATTTGGGCAATGTCAGCAAATGCAAAGCAGAGGTGTGAATGGTACATGCACATTTCCACTTGATCTCCTAAACACTTGGGCCTGTTCACTCCTGCACCTCTACCTTGCCATGAGAACACACCTGGGCCAGCCTCATTGAGTGATGTGAGAGACATGTGGAGAAGAGCCAAGACCATCTGAGAACAAGCTGACGGGCCAGCCGATCCCCTAAAATGTGAGTGAGCCCAGCCAAGGTCACCTTAGCCGGGGCTGCTTCAGCAGAACTGCCCAGCTGACCCATGAATTGGTGAGAACAAAAAAATGGTTGTTTCAGGACACTGAATTTTGGAGTGGTTCGTTACACCACAATAGCTAACAAATATCCTTTCTCTGTTCCTTCTTTTTCTTTCTCAAAAAAATTTGTATATGTATGTATACCTTTTTCCTACCTTTCTTTTGTTAGAGTTTAAGGATTGAATCATATCTCCAAATTTCCTTTGATTCCTGACCACCTGAACTAGAATGCTACCTTCCATCCTCTCTAGTCTTTCACCTTTCTTTACTTTTCTTCATGACATTTATTGCTGCTTGACATACTATGTCATGTGCTTATTTGTTCATTGTTTAGCTCCTCCAGTAGAATGAAAGCCACATGAGGGCTTGGACCATGTCTGTCTTGTCAGTGTTGCATTCCCTGCATCTAGAATGTGTCTGGTACTTAGTAGGCACTTTATAGGTATCTGTGGAATTAATGAGTAAATGAGTGAATACATTTTTGGAAACACTAAAACGATATTTATTTGAGATGTGTTTATATATGCTTGTATATGTAAACTGAGTCCTTATGGCATGGATTAAACAGAGTAAAACAGAACCTAGGATTTAAGTTTTGAGGCTGGTGCTAGCATTTTGCTGAGGTACCCAGATGCATGCCAGTAAAAATGGACAAGGAAACAGCACAAACAGTTGGTTTTCACTAACCTGAATGAAGAGGCTGAATGTTGCCAATCTGTGTATTGTAGGAGTAATAAGTCCTTCAAACAGGGCTGGGGAATTGTTTGCCAAGTGGGTTCAAGCTGTGGCCCTGCCCACAAGTATATGCTTGTATTAGCAGAATCTGGAAGCTTCACTATTTATGAAAGGATTGGGCTTTTTAAGTATTATTTATACCAATTCATCTCTTTTCTGAGTTAGAGTGTCTTATCCAATTAATTCATTGGTAATTCAATTACTCCCTCTTCTCTTAAAAGGGAACGGGTCAGGCTGGGCACAGAGGCTCAAGCCTGTAATCCCAGCACTTTGGGAGGCAGATCACTTGAGGCCAGGAGTTCAAGACCAGCCTGGCCAACATGGTGAAAACCCATCTCTACTAAAGGTACAAAAAATTAGGCTGGGCACAGTGGCTCATGCCTGTAATCCCAGCACTTTGGGACGCCGAGGCGGGTGGATCATGAGGTCAGGAGATTGAGACCACGGTGAAACCCTGTCTCTACTAAAAATACAAAAAATTAGCCGGGCATGGTGGCAGGTGCCTGTAGTCCCAGCTGCTTGGGAGGCTGAGGCAGGAGAATGGCGTGAACCCGGGAGGCAGAGCTTTCAGTGAGCCAAAATCCTGCCACTGCACTCCAGCCTGGGTGACAGAGCAAGACTCCATCTCCAAAAAAAAAAAAAAAAAAAAAAAGATACAAAAAATTTAGCCAAGTGTGGTGGCACATGCCTGTAGTCCCAGCTACCTGGGAGGCTGAGGCAAGACAATGAGCTGTGATTGTGCCACTTCACTCCACCCCGGGCGATGAGACCTTGTCTCAATAAATAAATAAACAAACAAATAAATAAATAAATAAGGGAATGGGTCATTTAAGGAAAACTAAAGTCATGTTCAGAGTTCCAAGCCATCTGCAGTGCAGTGGGGCCAAGTGGTCAGCTGGCTTCCAAAGCAGAGGCTGTTGGTGGCAGGCTGGCCAACGGCCATATTAATGTTCTATGAGATCTGGATGTTACTGGCTGTCAGTAAGTGATTTGTGTGTGTCTTTGGGAGGTAGGGAATTGGCAGGGAGGAATAGAAAGTAGGGGCATTTGGCTCTGGTAGAATTGAATATGAAATGAGTGATATGGAGGACACACAGTATTGAACATTGCTGCATCAGCATCTGTTTCGGGAAGAATTCCACAGGGGAAAGGATGAGGTCTCTTTCATGCCTCCACTAATCCCCAAGTTTCATTCATAGCAACACTGTGGTTGTTTTCCCTTTTCTGGACCTGCCTGCCCACCCTCCCCCAGCCCAATTCATTTGGTTAAAGGAGTACTTACGACAGCCATGATTGCTGGACACAATTTTGCTCTTGGTCAGAGTTCCTTTGTCCAACAGAGGCACCTGACCTGGGCTGAGTCCATCAGAGTCCAGAAGTAAAACTGAAACTGAGAGAGAAAGAGAGAGTGCACATGCTCTCTGATAATTCTGCAAGGGGATAATTGTCAGTCTTTTTTTTTTTCCTGAGCTCAGCTGTAGTCCAACCTTATTTCTTCAAGAAGTATAATTAAATACTCTCTGTTTTTTGCTTTAGCTAGCCTAAGTATATTTCTGTTGTTTATAACCCAACACACCCAGATTATGCCCCTCCCTTGCTGCCATTCGTGGTATACCAGTTCCATGCCCTGTGGGAGGTGCTGTCTCTGGCTTGAAAGCCAATGGGTCTCAAATGTCAAAGATCAAAGGAGCTCAAAAGGTTGGAGCTATTCACTCAAGTCTCCAATCAGTAAGAAGCTCTACCTGCTTGGCTTTGTTGGACAGTGAGTCAAAGGGGGAGAGTCAGAGATCCCATGGAAAGAGTGATGAGTTTCTACAATTCTGTCCTTGAATTTCCAATCCCATTGGTGCTTAGTAATCTTCATTTACCTGAGTACTCTTCTATGTACAAACTTTTAGTGACTTCCCGCTGCTGGCTGAAGGCCACCCAGACACTGTGACCTGCTGTTTAAGGCTCTCAGTGATTTGGCATGATTTTTCAGTTTTACTACCCAGATGTCACCACACGACTTTGTACTTCTTTACCCTTGAGAGAACAAGTGCTTGCATACCTTGTCCCTTTGCCATTTTGGGCAAGAAGTCTGCACCTGTATATTTTTCAGGATTTTGATTTATGTTGCCCTCTCAGAAAAATTTTACAAACATACGCCCCTACCATAAGGTAAGAGAAGGCTGCCTTCTTGGTATACTTTAGAACATCAAGCACTATTCTTTGTAATCTTCGCCAATAGAATAGGTATTCCTTTGGTTACTAATGAGGCTGAATAGTTATTCATGTACTTCAGGATAATTCTTTTATGTATTGTGTTTTAATGGTCTTGGCTAGTTTTTCTACAGTGAATTTACAACTGTCATTTTTCTTGTGAGAATTCTTTTTTTTTTTTTTTTTTGAGACAGAGTCTTGCTGTGTTACCAGGCTGGAGTGGAGTGGGGTGATCCCGGCTCACTGCAACCTCCGCCTCCCAGGTTCAAGCGATTCTCCTGCCTCAGCCTCCAGAGTAGCTGGGATTACAGGCATGCGCCACGAAGCCCAGGTAATTTTTGTATTTTTAGTAGAGATGGGGTTTCACCATGTTGGTCAGGATGATCTCGATCTCCTGACTTTGTGATCCACCTGCCTCAGCCTCCCAAAGTGCTGGGATTACAAGCATGAGCCACCGCACCCAGCCGATAATTCTTTGTTAAAGGTATCAACTCTTTGTCACACATGTTGCAGAAACCTTCCTTAACTGATTGTCTTATTTTGCTATTGCGTACAGTTTTTGATGTATAGAACTTTATATTTTTAGGAGGTATAATATATTGCTTTTTTACTTTGATGGTTGCTGTCTTGGGTTTTTGCTTAGAATGGCTGTTATTTCTCTTTTAATTTTGCTATAGCTTATCTTCCAGCTAGACTGAGGCTTTTTGAGGGAAGGGTTTATTTTGTTTCCAAAGTTGTATCCCTTGACTCTACTCTCTGTTCTATTTCAGTGTAAGTGATCCAGAAGGAACAACTAATTCACTTATTGGCTGCTGTGGCAGGCAGCTTTTTAAGATGCCCCGGATGATACATGACTCTTATTGTTCATACCCTTGTGTAACCCTTTCCCTCCGAATGTGTGCTAGACCAGTGACTTGCTTCTAATCAATGGAATATGGCAAAAATGATGGATGAGATTAAGCTATGAAGAACTGTGGTTTCTGTCTTATTCCCTTTTTTTTTTTTTTTTTTTTTTTAACCAGGCAACAAAACCCTGATTAACATTTTGAACAGGTTCAGCTATTACCGAAACTGGTAACTTATAAACTTAAATTGGGGCAAATGGCTTTAGTGCAGACTAGTGCCATCACTGGTCACTACAAATGCAAGACTGAAGAATTAATAGCCACCCCTCAGATGGAGGAAGAGGTGCAGGGCTGACTCTTTCTGAATGTTGTAGTCAGAAAGAGTGCAGCCATCTTCTAGCTGCTTGCCTACAAAGATGAGACTCTGCTGGTCAGTGGGGGATGCCTTCTTTATCCTGGATCTTGGCCTTCACATTTTGGAGGATGTCACTGGGCTCCACCTCCAGGGAGATGGTCTTGCCGGGCAGGGTTTTCAGGAAGATTTGCATTTTGACCTCTTGGAGGATGCGAGGATGCTGCAAATCGCCAATCACATTCAGCCACTGGAATACCTCCAGATGCTCGCTCATCAAGGCCATTTACCACTCTTCCCTCTTTCTTACTTGTTGCTGGTGATGCCTACAGCTGCATGAGGCCCATGTGATGAAGAATGGAGGGCAGCTTCTGGCCAAACCCCAGTGAGGAACTGAATCCTGCCAACAACCACATGAGTGACCTTGGAAGCAGATCCTTCCCCTGCTGAGCCTGGAGATGACAGCAGCCCTGGCGGCATGAGAGAGAACCTGAGCCACAGGACCTAGAAACATGATGCCCAGATTCCTGACCTGATATGAAATAACAAATGTTGTTTTAAGCTGCAAAGTGTTGGAGTAATTTGTTACATGGCAATATATAACTAATACAAGCATTTAGTTCTTCTAGTCTTTGGGTATTTTTCTTTCACTTCTGTTGAAGAAAAGCCCATTCCATTTACTGCTTTAAAAAGTAAAGGGAAATCTCTATAGGGAACCCCATCAACTTTGGAAGTCTCAAGTGTCTTTATTGAACATATATACAAGGAACTGATTTGCTGAGGATGCGGCTGTGTATTGCCATTGTGGGTAATGGAAAACGTTACTATTCATTCTTCCTTCCCACAACTTCTGAGGAGGATGGAGCTGGTGACTAGAGGATACCCTTTAGTTTTGCTGAGCACAGTGATAGGTTTGGGGCTGCAACCTGGGACAGAGCTGGGATACATGGACTGGCTCTGTCTGCATCTGGGAGGAAGAGTCCAGGGGAAGTCAGGTCGTGGGAGAGAAGAGCCACATGGAATGTCAGGAGAGAAAGGGACTTCTGTGGCTGCATGATGGGGATGGGACTCTGGAGACTACAGGTGTGCAGTAGAAATCCCTCATCTGTGTTTCTCGGTGCATTTTAGTAAAGTTTACATGACTTCTTATTTTTTTTGTTTTTTTTTTTTGAGACGGAGTCTCGCTCTGTCGCCCAGGCTGGAGTGCAGTGGCCAGATCTCAGCTCACTGCAAGCTCCTCAAGCCTCGGTTCACGCCATTCTCCCAAGCTCCTCAGCCTCCGAGCAGCTGGGACTACAGGCGCTGCCACCTCGCCCGGCTAGTTTTTTGTGTTTTTTTTAGTAGAGACGGGGTTTCACCGGGTTAGCCAGGATGGTCTCGATCTCCTGACCTCGTGATCTGCCCGTCTCGGCCTCCCAAAGTGCTGGGATTACAGGCGTGAGCCACTGCGCCCGGCCATGACTTCTTAATACATCCCTGCAAGTGCATGTTTAGAAGAGCTACCAATGTTGAATTCTGTATCCAAATGGGGCATGAATGAGTTAGACAGAGTTTCTGGAAGACAAGGTAATAGCTGACAGGCAGGTCATGCGGGGTCAGCCCTGAGGCAGACAGGGGACTTTGAAGCCCTTTGCCTCCTGTATCTCAGCTCCTCACCGGGCCCAGTGCCTGGTGCCTGCATGCTGCCCTGAGACTGCCAATGCGCATTCACAGGTGCCCTCACCTTACTACCGGGACACAGAGCTCCCTCCTTTCATCTCCCTCCTTAGACTCAATGGTTTGCCATCTTATTTTTCCATAGCCCTGACTTTTTTTTCGGTGAGAATTAATACTAAACTGGAGGTTTAATCTAGTAACATGAATCTCAGTCAATGTTTCAGCTCTCCTGGAAGAGAAAGGGCTTTTTCTTTCCGATCAGCTAACGTCATGCTAAAGGGATGTGATAATCTTTACTTCTTCCCCACTGAGGCTCGGTTATCTGGCCGTTGTGAACTGAGGCGACAACTTTTGAGAGACATCCACATTTCCTACTCCATGGCAACAGATTATTTCTGCAAGTTTTAAAGGGATTTTTAAAACATCTTTAAAAACATTTTTTATCTGCTCATTTGATTTTTAATCTTCACTAGGGTCAGATCTTTTTTGTACTTATAGGAATGGCACTGGGCCCCGGCAATCAGAAATGATTAGACCCACATGGTAACCTGCAAACCCCAGGGTTTGAGTTAAATGGCTATCCCAGAGGCTGCCGAAGATGGGGAGCTGATGTGAAAATTGAAGCAATTACCCAGATCACTCAGGCAGAAGAATGTCTGAGGCTTTTTTTCCCTTGAACAATCCAGATAATTGCTTCAATTTACACTTCTTACTGGCAGTAGAGACCGGTACAGAGATGGCTCTCCAGGAATGGGCTGAATAGAGGGAAACAGTGCTTGGAAAATGAGTCTGATAACTCAGGGGGAGAAAAGGGTGGGAAAAATTCACATGCTTTGGCCTTGATTTCTACCAGGTTCAAGCAAGTTCAAGACTGTTCATTGTTGCCTGAGTGATCTAGGTAATTCTCTATTTTGTGTTTCATCTTCACAATGAAGCTTTTAGAGCTGAGGAAGTGTTACTGGTGGAGACGGCTGAATAAATCATGGCTGGGAACTTCAGGTTTGAGACCCTTACCCTGCGCTGTCTAGTGACTTTCCCAGTTCATTAACCACTCTCGAAGGACCTGCAAATCTTTGCTGCGAGGAGGCCTTGCAGGTCAGGAAGGAGAGGGGGCAGGTAGGTGCCTTCCTTGTAGAGCTTACTACACCTGTTAATTTAACTATGAGCACAAATCAAGGTAGCAAGACGTCATCATTCCCCAAAGCAGATGGTTCATTTACTGAGACCCTCAGGGATTCATTTCTGCAACCGAGAATCCACATTTGTTAAAACAATGGAATGACAAATGAATGTATGGAAGATTTATTGAGTTGCTACTTGCTGCCTGGCATTATGCCAGACCTTGGAATAATCATGTAATTTCATATTAATATAGAATTTTTGTTTTCTTTTCTCATGTTTTCTTGGTGGGGGTAGGGGAATGGTTCTTTTAATCTCTTTACAGCCTCTTCCAGACTTTATTTCCAGTGCATTTTCTCAAATATTTCTCTTTTCATTCTCACTTATCCAGAGTAGATAATATTTTTAGCACCATTTCAACAGATGGGGTAAAAAAATAAATATTCAGAGAAGTTGAGTACATTTTCCAAAGTCACAACATTTGTTAGCAGCTGACCTGGAATGAAAAATAAAGGATCCTGAACCAAAGGCTCCATCTGCGATGCGACATCATTTCTTTCAGGTTCGTTACTGATTCATTTGTCTTTGCCATTATCATGATTGTGATGGATATGGATTGATCATTCAGAAAGTATTTATCAAGCATGTAAATAAGATATGATACCCACAACATAAAGAAGCAAGACACACACACACACACGCACGCACACACACACACACACACACAGCATGAAGAAGAATACTGTGAGGTGAAAAGAACTAGAGAAGAGTATCGGACAATATGAAAGTGATTGCAGGGCAGGCAGACATCAGGTGCTGAGTCAGAGGGACTGACGACTTGAGAAGAAAGAGAGCCCTATGGGCTAGAGCTGTTCAGAAAGGTTCCTTTACATTCTATTTTTTTTAAATTGTGGTAAAATACACATACCATAAAATTTACCATTTAACCACCTTAAGGTGCACAATTCAGCGGCATTAAGTACATTCCCAACATGATGCAACCATCACCTCTATCTAGTTCCAGCACGTTCTCATTGCCCCAGATGGAAACCTCTGTAATCGGGAAGATTTTGTAGAAAGTTTGGTAGAATCTTGAGGGATAGTTAAGATTTAGAGAGGCAGACAGGTGAGAGGAAATCCACAGGGCATTTTAGAGTGTGAGTCGATAGCACATGTAGAGTGTCTGGAGCATGCTGAGGACTGCCTGACTTTGTGGAGGAGAGTGCTGAGCAGGAGAGTTGGGTGACTCCCGTGGACTTTCTCTGTATAACAGCAGGTTTGCCTTTCCCTTTCCCTTTCCCTTTCAGGATCATCTTCCTCTAACATGTTCGGGGGAAGAAGCGTTGGTCTCACATCCTCCCAAGGGAAGCCCACCTCTCCTCTGTGGTTGCATTCTAAACCCTTTTTCAGCTTTGTGGTGGGATGGTTACTCTATCTGATCTTATCACTGCTGCATCTCTGGGATTCTGGTCCTCCTGCAACATGATGCTGCTGTTGCTGCTGGTGCTGCCGCCATGTCCATCTCAGCCAGGAGCTGATGGGGCCGAAGACTGTTTTTGTCTCTGCCTTGGGCTGTAATTCCTTCAAGCACCACTGACAGACAGGGGTGCAGAGACTTCACTGAAGGAAACTTTATCATGGGGGAAAATCCTCAAAACTAGATTCCATTTTTCACTTTTCCCAGAGTCCAGGGGTCCAGGATCATCCACAAGACACAATACTCCTCATCAGTACATTTTCTGGATCTTATTTATGGAACAATAAATGTTGAATTGACAGTGCCATCTAGATCAGTGCTGTTCAATAAAAATATCTCATGAGCTCCATATGTAATTCAAACGTTTCTGGAAGTCAATTTTAAAAAGGAAAAAGAAACACAGGTGATGTTTTATTCGATTATTTAATATATTTTATTCAACCCAGTATATCCAAAGCATTTCCATTTCAACATGTAACCAATAAAAATAATTATCAATGAAATATTTTACAGTCATTTTCACACTGTCTTCAAAGTCACTGACAGCCCATTTTGTTATGGACATTAAATTTTTATTAGAAATATTTGATCTGTGTTTAGATTTTATAAAATTTACAATTGAAAATGTGGATTTATCAAGTTTTTCCAAACACACTTAAAAGTTTCTAATAACTGAATTAGGTATCAGCTTCTAAATTTAAATTTTAATTAATTAAATGAAATAAAATGAAAAAATTCAGTTTCTCAGTCATACTCGTCCCATTTCAAGTACTCAATAGCTATTTGTGGCTAGTAGCTATTGTCTTGGACCATGCAGATCTAGAAAGTCTAAGATCAACAGCACCAACTAATTGCCACAATTATTTGATTTGCTTTGTGTCCAAAGATGATTCCAGGTTAGTCCAATGATAAAAACCCTTCGCTTGACCATCAAGTTTTTTGCATGATTGGATTCCAAATTGCCTTTTGACTGAATTGCTTATTAATTCCACTCTAGTCACTCAGGTTTCCTCACTGTTTTTGGGCACATAAACTTAACCCGATCCCTGCACTGTGACTCTTGCTGTCCTCCACCTTCAAGATTTAAAGAACAGGCAAATTTATTGACTCATGAACAAGAAGCGTAGAGCACAGTGGGCTTTGGTTTTGGTGGATCCCAGTGGCTTGATCATGTCACCAAGGACCCAGGTTTTTTGGCCTCATGGTTTTGTCATATGCATCTTTGGCTTCATCTCTGGTCTAGTTTTCCAAGAAGTCAGAGAATATTTCCAACAGCAATTGGAGCTGGATATTTCCCTCCAGCCGGAGATGGAAAGGCAGAGTAACACAATTTCTTTCCACAAATTTGGCAAACTTTTTCTTTTGTCTCCTTGACATTTATCTTGCTCATCCCTGAACCAATCATTGGGAAAAAGAATAGGGTGGTCACATTTGACTGAGGCTAATCAAGACCCATTCTTGGATGTTGGGACAACTCTCCAAACCACGTTCTTCCTATACAAGAGGAGAAGTGGGGAACTCATCATCTCAATGACCAAAACACCTTTTTTCGGCTTTTTACTTCCTTTTTTATCTTTTTTTTTTTTTTTTTTTTTTTACTGTGGTAAAATAGATACAACATAAAATGTACCATTTTAACCATTTTAAAGTGTACGGTTCAGTGGCCTTAACTATGATTACATTGTTACGCAGTCATCACCATCATCTGTCTCTAGAACATTTTCCATCTTCCTGAATTGAAATTTCATACCCATTAAATAATAACTCCTCATTCCCCCTCCCCGCTGTATCCTGGCAACCAGCATTCTGCTTCCTTTCCCTATGAACTTGACTACTCTAGGTACCTCATATAAGTGGAATCATATACCATTGGCCCATCTGTGACTGGCTTACTTTCACTTAGCATAATGTCTTGAAGGTTCATCTCTGTTGTAGCATGTTAGAACTTCTTTTTAGGGCTGAATGGTATTCCATTGCATATATACAACATATTTTGTTTACCTATTCATCAACTGATGGACATTTGGGTTGCTTCCATCTTTTGGCTATTGTGAATACTGCTGCTATGAACACAAGTGTACAGATACCTGTTTGAGTACCTGATTTCAATCTTTTTGGGGGTATTAGAAGTAGAATTGCTGGATCATATGGAAATTCTATTTTAAATTTTTCGAGGAACCACCATAATGTTTTTCAGAGGAGTCGTACTATTTTACATTCCATTAACCATGCACAAGAGTTTTGATTTCTTTATGTCTGGGTCAACACTTCTTTTCTTTTCTTTCTTTCCTTTTTTTTTTTTTTTTGATAGTAGCCATTCTAATGGGTGTGATGTGGCATCTCATTGTGATTTTGATTTGCATTTTCCTGATGATTAGTGATATTGCATACTTTTTATGGTGCTTATTGGCTATTTGTATATCTTTTTTGAAAAAAATGTCTTTTTAAGTCCTTTGCTCATTTTTTATTTTTTAACAGCCAGTAATCAATTTATTAAAATAGTTGACTTAAGCAGTCTCCAGTGGTGTAGCTTCCAGCCTCAACTGCACTGGTTCAATCACTGGTGGATCTCAGTGAATCTCAGCTTACTACAATCTCAGAAGGACTGAGTCAATGCAGTTGCTCCTGCCTGGATTCTCATCTGAGTAAATGGATCCCATAGTCATGTAGCAACCTTCACCCAAAAGGAGTATTTTCTTGTAGCGATGGGGTCTCACAAGTCTTAGCTAGGCATTTGTACTGGAACTCCTTTCACTCTTGAGATCTTTTTTCCTTTGCCTCCCAAAATGCTGGGATTACAGGAGTCAGTCACTACACCTGTCCTAAGAACTCTAGGATTTTTAAATAGCTGCGGCTACATAATTGCCACCTCCGGCTGCCCCAGGTCAAATATTTATCAAGCATCTGCAATATGCCAAGAACTATACAGATTTTATTACCTAATTTAAAAAATATATAATTTTAAACTAAGACCCAGAGAGGTAATAGGATCTGTATAAGAATGCTCGAAATAGTGAAAATAGCCCTGCATCTGGAGGTTTAGCTCTGCCACTGTCATGATTTCTAATGTACAACATACCCATGCAAGTCACTTTAAATTATTTCATAGGTTAAAGGCCTTTTTACCAAAAAAGAAAGAAAAATTTTTAAATCAAGTCCTTACTCATGCCAGGACCTGTGCTAAAGTGTGCATGTGTATATAACGTTTCTCATTGAAGTCTCCTGAAACCTCTGTAAGATGATAGGTTCTACAATTATCCCCATTTTACAGATGGAAACATGAATTTAGAAATGTTAGGTCACTAGCTAGAAATAATGCAGCTAGTCAGTGACAGTTATTTGAATAGAATCTGGCATCACAGACTGTACTCTTTTAACTTAAGCACACATACAGAATTTGGATACTTTTGTGTCACAGATAATATAGGGAATTGCAATATGTAAAACAATTCAATTAGTTCACAATTTTAGTCAATTTGGTACATATCATTCAATGCTTATAAACAGAAAATAATAGGAAAAATCCGTCAACAAACACCTGGGGAGAAAGGGAAAAGGCAACTTCATTTCTCTTTTGATAAGATTCTAAATACCACAAATAGGAGAAAACAGCCAAATCAAAAGTTAGGAAATCCGTAACTTCAACCTTCAAAAAGGGTAAGGTGTGTCTTTAAGAAGCAAAGATTTAGGGAAGTCCCATTTGGGCACCTCTCACTCTGGAAAATGAGACAGCTGTTCTCCTTTCTCTTTCTTTTGCCTATTAAACCTCTGCTCCCAAAATGCACCTCCCCTTTTCCCTCCCCCCTCCCCCAAAAAAGAGGCAAACATTTAAAAGGTTAACAGGAAAAGACTACTTTATCACCTTTAGCTTGAATGCTAAGTGGTAACATTTACTAAGGTCCACAGTTCACTGCTTACTACATAGTTTACTACTTTACTACACAGTAACCCACCCTGGACTGATGGCTTCTTCAGGAATGCTGAGGGAATGTAAAACACAGGAATCCTGATAATCCTGCATTCTTTAAGCATCCATTATAATCAAGCTGATGTTTTTATCCGTCATCATTGTGTATAGTTCCTTTGCTGTGATTGCTCCTTTCTCTTTGGTCTCACATTTTTCATTCTTTTCACCATTGCTCTTTGGAATCCAATACATTCTCCAAAGAACCTTTAGCCAATGTGCCACCATTCTCTCTTCCTGTTTCCTGGCTTTTCTGTTGTAGACACTGTGCTTCCTCCTGTTTGTCCTTTTCCTCAAGTTTTTTCCAGACTTCAGCTTCTTTATATCTCAGTTTAAGGCTTTCAGAGAGTCTTTCAGCTTCTTCAATGGCTTTTTTGATGTTTGCAGGTCCAAGTATTGAATGGAAGTAATCCTCTTAGTGCTTATTTTCTCTGGTTTAACTTCTGTCTTCTTATTGAGGTCTTTTAGTGAAGAACTGAGGTAGAGTTCTTTAGGAACTGAAGCCACAACAGGCATGGTGAATTATCTTTAATTTTCCATGTTCACAATGGATGCTACATTTCCTTAAAAGTAGGTTTTTCTGTGGTGTCGGGCACGCTTCACTAACACCAGCCTTCTTGCCAAAGGCCCATCTCCCAAGAACTCGAGGGAGAATTAGTCTTGGCTACCAGGATGGAATCCAGCCCAGCTCATCATCCTTTGCCCATTTAAAAAAATTTTTTTTTGGTTGTGAGTTATAGGTATTCTTTATATATTTTGTATATTAACTCCTTATCAGATGTATTATTCGTAAATATTTTTCCCATTTCATGGGTTGCCTTCTCACTCTGTTGATAGCATCCTTTGATGTGCAAAAGTTTTAATTTTTATGTAGTTAAATTTATCTTTTTTTTCTTCTGTTAACTATCTTTTTTTTTTTTTTTTCCCCTGAGATGGAGACTGACTCTGTCACCCAGGCTGGAGTGCAGAGGCACAATCCTGGCTCTCTGCAATCTCTGCCTCCTGGGTTCAAGCGATTCTTCTGCCTCAGTCTCCAGATTAGCTGGAATTACAGGCACATGCCACCATGGCCGGCTAATTTTTGTATTTTGAGTAGAGACCGGGTTTCACCAGGTTGGTCAGGCTGGTCTCAAACTCCTGACCTCAAGTGATCCACCCATCTCAGCCTCCCAAAGTGCTGGGATTAACACGCATAAGCCACGGCGCCCGGCCTGTTACCTATCTTTTGGTGTCCCTTTTCAATTGTTTTGAATCCTACTTAGCCCATTTCCTATATTAAGCCTTCTCAGACATCACTGAGAACTTCATCCTCTGTACTCCCACTAGTTTCTAAGCTGCCTGAGGGCAATAACTTATTTTGCAACTTCTCTTCAAATGAGAGGCCCTGTGGTATCTCCCTTGAAAAGGATTCACTTAATAAATCTAAATTTACAGAATGACAGCAAATGCCATTTGCTTAGTTAATAGCTGATGGATGAACAGATGAACGAATGAATGATGACTGAACACAGTGACACACAGACACGTCTCTGTCCACTTGACATAATCCTGATCTCCTCAGATAAATCAGTGTATGCAAGGTTCTGGGCATCTTCTGGTGGGCTCAGGGAAACTGAGAATTGGATTGTCCTCTCCAGTATATTATGAAGTTGACTATTTAAGATGAAGGGTCTCTGAGCCAGAGCCTGAGAATTACTTAATTTAAAAACAGATGAGAAGGTGGTGCTTTTTAATCTACTTCCACTGCATATGAGGAAAGGAAATAAAACTCGTACTACTTAACAAGGGTTTATCAAAGTTGATTTTAGTAGGTCTGTCCTGTCAGCTAGGCAGAGAACACTTGTATTTTCAGGTATTACCTGAATTTAAGCAACAGATGTGTTCCTAAAATTAACTAACTTATTTGTTTTATGATCATTTGTTCAGCACCCAATAACATCTAACTTTCTTTTTTTTTTTTTTATTTTTTTATTTTTTTTGAGACGGAGTCTTGCTCTGCCGCCCAGGCTGGAGTGCAATGGCCGGATCTCGGCTCACTGCAAGCTCCGCCTCCCGGGTTCACGCCATTCTCCTGCCTCAGCCTCCCAAGTAGCTGGGACTACAGGCACCCGCCACCACGCCCGGCTAGTTTTTTGTATTTTTTTAGTAGAGACGGGGTTTCACCATGTTAGCCAGGATGGTCTCGATCTCCTGACCTCGTGATCCACCCGTCTCGGCCTCCCAAAGTGCTGGGATTACAGGCTTGAGCCACCGCGCCCGGCCTAACATCTAACTTTCAAGAGCTTATACTATATACATGTCAGGCACCACGCCAGGTGCTTTAAAAGCATCGTTTCTTTTAATTCCCTCAGAAATCACAAGATGATATTATTCCAAGGACAGAGATGAGGAAACTGAGTCTTAAGGAAATTAAATACCTTGCCGTGGGTCATACGTCTAGTAAGTGGCTGAGGTGGGATTCACACTCAGGCATTGCTTCTTCCTAGGGTAGAATCCTTATTCAGTATGCTGCCCACTACGTGCTAGATGCTACAGACACAAAGATATTAAGCAGATATCACCACACAAGTGCAGTGCTAGAGACAGGCACAAGAGATTAGGGGAACATCAAGGAGGGCCACCAACTCTTTATAGGTGTTTAGTGAGCTGGGAAAATCTCTCTGCGGAAGGAGGGTTGAACCGGGTCTTAAAGGAAAAGGAAGTCCTGGAAAAATAGAGCGGACACCCAGTTGTTCTGCCAGCCCAGCACCATGTCTGGGAATACCATCCCTCTTCTTTTGGGAAGCTTCCCATCAGGGGATTCCTCCATAATCTTACAAAGTCCCTGATTCTGGTTGATTAGTTTAGCCCTAGACGCCAACCTAAACCAAGGCCAATCAAACCCAAACTCTGAACAAACATCCATCCTTATCTAGTGGTAGAAGTTGAAGAATGAAACCCAGGGGCTATTGGGAGATGTTTCCCAAGTGATTTTCTCTTGGGAGCAGGATGATCCAGACCTAGTTATCTAGCGATTTTAACCGGAAGTATTGGATATGACCTCCATCCTGTTCCTGACTTGGGCAGCCACATCGGACTTGCAGGCTCTTGGAGGTCGCGTCCTGTCCTTCCCCCGGCAGGTAGAGTGACTACAAGTCCCGGGATGCACAGCGTTCGGAGTCGGGCGGGGGCCGGGCGGACCTCGACAGTGACGTCACCGTCCCGGGGCGGGCCAGGGGAGGGCGGGGCGGAGGGGCGGGTCGCAAGGCGGCAGAGAGCGCTGGTGCTGATGCAGGATGGCTGAGCGCGCAGGAGCCCGGGAGGTCTGAGCCCGGCGAGTCTCGCTCCCTGCGCATCGCCTCCTCCGCCCGCCGCGTGGTCGCGGGCAGGTGGGCCGGGGGGCGCTGGGCAGGGGCGGGGCAGGGCCAGGGCAGGCCGGTCTGCAACCGGAGGGGTCGGAGCGGAGAGGCTGCCCACCTTCCCGGGCTCGGAGCGGCCGGGGCTGCCCAGCCGGCCGGGCTCGCGATGACCTGCTGAGAATCATCGTCGGAGGCTGCAGGAGGCGGCCTAGCTGTGGGCGGTGCGGCTCGCGGCCTCCTCCCTCGTCGTTCCCGGCCCCGACCCCCCACCCATCCCCGCGCCCCCTCCCTACCGCCGGCCGAGATGGCGGATCCAGCCGAATGCAGCATCAAAGTGATGTGCCGGTTCCGGCCCCTCAACGAAGCGGAGATCCTCCGCGGAGACAAATTCATCCCCAAATTTAAAGGCGATGAGACCGTGGTGATCGGGGTAAGTGGCTGGGGCGTCTGCCTCCCCTACTGCTCCGCGCCGCAGCTCGGCGCCCCAATGCCCCAGACGCAGTGGAGGTGTTGAGGCCGCCCCCTCGGACATTCCCGCGGGGTTGGCCTCTCGGGTGGACCTGACTAGAGACCCCTCGCCCCCCCGCCCTATGGTTCCCTCCCGGGCGGGTGGAGAGGCGGCCGGGGGCGGCTGGCCGGGCGGGGGTGGCGGGGGTGGGGGTGGGGGGCGAGGACGGGCTCGGCGCCGCCATTGTTCGCAGGGTGGGGGCCCGGGTGGGCCCATTGTTCCCCACGCTCGCCTCGCCTCGTGGGTAGTGTGTTCGGGTGACCCTCAGACCGGGTGCCCAGGCCCCCTTTAAAGTGTGAGCTCTGCAACCCGCAAATGCTTCTGGGCATCAATCAATTCGATTTACCAAACGCCTTGCCTCTTCTTCTCACGATCTTAACAAAAAAGAAAGAAAAAAAGGTACAGGAAAATTTCTAGCCGCGTCTCGGAGCTCCCGCGGCAGTGTAGACGCGGCTCCCCGCGGTGTTTCACCTTGCTCCACGCGCGGAAGGCGGAGGGTTGGGGGAGTACTGGTGGCCTCGGTGTCCCCTGGAGGCCTGGTGTGTCTCCCGCTTCCTCTCACGCTTGGCTGCCCTGGATGGGGAGTCCCAGCTTGATCCCTCCCCTCTGGGCTGACCTCCCTCCCATGTCTGCAGACCCTTTGGATGCGCCTCACTCTAGGTGGAGAGGAGGCTGTGTCCACATCTGTGGGGCGAGGGGGCTCAGAGCGCAGCCAGATAGACCTCTGTGCCAAGAGCAGAAGTTACTTCGTGCGGCTTGGACCTCCCCCCGCCCCCCCGTCTATCTCCCTTCCCCACCTTTTCTCCCTGACCCCCTCCCCCTACTTAGCTCCCTCTCTGGAGCAGGGGCTGCTGGTGGGGGGAGGGAACACCAGTGAATTTTAGTTCTTAAAGGAATCTGTCAGATGAAATAAACCAGCACGGTCCCCCGCCCGTTCCCCGCCCGCTGTCCGTAGCGTGTGTGGCTGATGGTACCCCCTTTGTATGCGAGCCGCGTGGGGAGGGATCGAGTTAATGGTAGCCTCCCGCCCGCTGACACGTTCCTGGCAGTCTGCTCCAGGCTGCTGATGCAGCCTTCCCGTCCCCAGCATTGATTAAGTGATGTCATCCTGATCACTGAGCATGCTCCGACGAACCCCCTCCTCCCCTTCCCCCAGTGGCTGGTGTATTTAGGTCAAGTGATTGACAGGTGACAATTTACCGAGGGTATTGCAGGAGTCCGCCTGGCCTTTCTCAAACACTTGAGGCCGACGTTTTCCAGCCCGGGCGGTCCCCAGCATCTTTGCCAAGGTTGTCTGCCGCAGTCCCTGCGAAAGGCCCTGGGGACCAGCAGGTGCCGGCTGTACCCGTAAGGCGGGAGCTCTCCACGCTAAAGGAGCCTAGGCAAGGCTCTGGCCTCAGAGCTTTAACCTGTACCTCGCTTTAAAAGGCTGCTCCCGTTAACGACCTCTTCTCCCCTCCCCATTTTCACAGTCATCAGGAAAGTCTGACCTCCAAACGCTGTGGATGGGTGATCATTCTGCGAGCTGACCTATGAGGGCGGGAAAGCGGGGTTTTCTCTCTGTTTAGTGTTACACTTACAGAGAAGATATAAGCTACGATTATTGATGAGGAAGGAAATTCTGCAGTTAATGGCAGATGAGTGTTAGTGACATATACATGGGCAGTACCTGGGGCAGATAGTGACTTATTTGGTTTACAGCTGTCAGTCAGGATCTGCCTACAGCCTGATCTGCTACTTTCTGAGCCAGACTGGTTTAGATAGAGTGGGAGTTACTGGGGACATCTAGTCCCTGCCCCTTGACTTGTAACAATTTTTAAACAAATAATTGTGCAGTACTGGAACATGTTCTGGCGACCCTATTTTTTTCCCAGAGGTTTTGAAGAGCCTGAAGAAGTTTTTCTTTTCCCCTCTTCCCTCCTTCCCCATCCCCTTTCCCCTCTCCCCCTCCCTTCTCCTCTCTTCCTCTTCTCCCAGAACCAATGAAGTGAAGTAATAAATCGTCTTCCTTGACCTGTATGCAAGGCAGAGATCCTTAATTTTAGAATTATCTTTCTTTAATATTATGATGTTGTTGAGTATATATTTCCTTATCTAAATATACATATATTAGTGGCTAAATAAAACCAAGTCACCATATTAAATAAGAAGCTTAAATAAAAATCGTGGATGTGAATATACACATTGCTTTTCAAGTATAAAGTAATTTTTGCTCATCCTACTATAATCCTTTAATACAACAGTTTTCAGTTTTTCTAAGGTAAACTTTTTATTGAAATGAAGCATTCGTATAGAAAAGTGTTATCATAAGTATACAGCTTGATGACTTTTCATAAAGTAAATGCTCCCTGTAACCACCTCACAGACTAGGAAACAGACATTTCAGGACCTCAGAAATCCCCCTTGTGGCCCTTCCAGTCCCTAACTCCCCCTGCCTCGGGGTAACCACGATTCTGACTTCTGATGCTATTAGTTTTGTTTGTTTCTTTTTAACTTTATATTCTGTAAAATCATAGAGTATGTTCTCTTTTGTGTGTGGTTTCTTGGGATTAAGTGTTATGCTTGTCAAATTCATCCTCATTGTTTTGTAGTATTCCATGATATGAATATTCTATAATTTGTCTACTGACTGTTGATGGATATTTGGATAGTTTCCAGTTTGGGGCTAATATGGCTAGTGCTGCTATGAACGTTCGTTTACGTATCTTTTGGTGAGCGCATGTACAGAATAGAAGACTGCCAGATACTAAAGGGTGTTGGGAGTTGGGTTGGCATGTGCCAGGATCCTTCCCGTTCCTAAGTGATAATGTGGCACTAAAGGAAATGAGGGTTCTGGCAGTCTGTATCATGCCATATACAATGAGTAGAATGGTCCCAAGTCAATTCAGTTGGAACCGACTGACATGGCTCAGTTGCAGGTGAAAACTGTCTGAGATGTACACAACCTTCCTTAGTTCTAGGGGCACAGGCTGGGGATGACCAAACAAGCCCAGATCATCCAGAAATATGTCACCTTCAAACAGAGACAAGTAAAGAATTAATTTTGGTGGACTTATCTGTTAGTCCAAATGCAGAATCCTAGAAATTCTTTGTGTTTTTGAAACTGGGGTCACTTTTTCCCTTAAAGTTCTGTTTGTTATGGAGATACATTCCAAGAAAGAGACTTGACAAGTGGAGTTTCTAGATTTCTTTTTTATGAAAATGTCCTGTCTGGGAGAAATGTTCTCCATCACTCCTGCAGTTTTTCAGCTTTGTGCAAGGCTATCTTTCCCTGACCACACCAGCCACAATCTCTCCCCACTTTGAACTCCTATAGCATTTGTTCTGCGTATGATCTCCTAAGTTTTTAGCCTTGGATTACTATTAGCTTTGGTCATATGTCTAATGACATTGTAAGCCATGTTTAGAGACAAGAGCCATGCATGTTTTGCTCCTTTATACTTCCCAAGGCTTTGTCCATAGAAGGCACTTAGTAAATATTTATTGATCTCTTTGTGAATTCTGGAAATCTTTACTTTGGTATATTTAACATAGTTTATAGCGTTTTTATTGGCTGTAGGCTGTGGGGAGTAGTTAAAAAATACTTTTAAAGATAAGTGCTGTTTCTCTGAGTGGGCCTGGTAAGATAGTGTATATAATACTTAAAAAGATATAAGAAAATTGGGAAAGAACTGCATTCAGCTTTGGCAAAAATTAGAAGAGTTAGAGATACTGATGGTGAGCTAGAAGTGGAGGGTGGGGGTGGGTAAGTGATTAGAAAAGAGGCTCCCTCCCATAACACATTAATTTTTCAGCAAAAATATTTGGATTTACAGCATTTCTCAGAGTACTCCATTAACTGCTAAAAATCCTGGTGAGTCATCCATTACTTTGGGCTCTGCCTATTGGTTTTGAAGCAACTGTATTGATGGAAGCTCTCTGACTTGGTGTGTTCTCAGTAAAGTTCTTTGAAACGGACTTTGACACTTCACTTTCCTCTTATTGGGCTTTTCTCTTGTTTGCAGTCCTGAGAAAGCAGGTGTTGTTAAAGATGAGTGCTTCCTCCTGAGGGAACATAAGTTATGGCCTAAGAGCCAGAGCAAAACATCAGCCACAAACCCTGAGCTGGAAAGTGGCCCCAGTCTTCAGAAGCTTAGATTCTTTCTTGGCAGTGGATGGATGGGGAAGAGGCCTGGACGGAGACCAAATCCAAGCCTGAGTTAGGATTTTAGAGATTAAGTGAAGAAATATGGCTACACCTTAAAACTTTTCCTTTTTCCACAGTAATGGTCTTCCAAAGCAATAACATTAAAACAATTTTTTTTTCTTTCAAATTTACACACAGTAATACCACTTTTTTTTCTTTGAGACTGAGTCTTGCTCTGTCACCCAGGCTGGAGTGCAGTGGTATGATCCTGGCTCATTGCAACCTCTGCCTCCTGGGTTCAAGCAATTCTCCTGCCTCAGCCTCCCAAGTAGCTGGGACTACAGGCATGTGCCACCACACTCAGCTAATTTTTGTATTTTTAGTAGAGATGGGTTTCACCATGTTGGCCAGGCTGGTCTTGAACTCCTGACTTTGAGTGATCCACCTGACTCAGCCTCCCAAAGTGCTGGGATTATAGGCATGAGCCACTCCGCCCAGCCAGTAATACTACTTTTTTGGTGTATACTTCTATGCTTTGGGCAAATACATAGAGATTTGTAACTATCTTGTTTTAATTCGTTTTTTTGTTGCTGCCGTAACAAGTTACTATAAACATAAAAGGCTTGAAACAACACATTTATTTTATGTCACAGTTTTTATAGGTTAGAAATCCAGCAGGTGGGCTAGGTGGGCTGATGTTTAGAGTCTTATAAAGCCACAATGAAGATATTAGCAGTGCTATGTTTTTTTTCTGGAGGGTCTAGGGAAGGATCCATTTCTTTGCTCACCAGATTGGTGGCAGATTTCAGTTTCCTGTGGTTGTAGGACTGAGGGACCCATCTCCTTGCTAACTGTGGTTGGGGGCTGTTCTCAGCTTCTAGAGGCCGCTCTCAGGTCATAGCTACTTGCTCCCCTTCCTCCATCTTCAAAGCCAGCAACGGCGGTTCAAGGTCCTCTCTTTCAGGCATGCATGTCTCTGACTCTTCTTCTTCCTTCCTTGAGCTCCCCACCCCATTATCTGAGATAATCTTCCTCCTTTAAGGTCATCTGATGAGCAACCTTAATTGTATCTGAAATTGCATTTGTAAAGTTCCATTTACCATGTAACACTAATATATTCACAAATTCCAGGGATTAGGGTATGGATGTCTTTTGGGGCCATTATTCTGCCTACCACACACCACCATTATCAAGATTCAAAACAGTTTTATCACTCCAAAAAATAAATAAAATAAAAGCCCGTATGCTTCTCTTGCAACAACTTATCTGTCTTCCTGTCTATAATTTTATAGATTTTACAGATTGTATAATTTTACGGATTGTCATAAAATGGAATTATACATTAAGTATCTTTTTCAGTCTTGGTTCTATCAGTTAAAAATTCTTTGAGATTTATTTATGTATGTGTATCATTAATTCATCTCTTTGTTTGCTTAGTTGTATTCCATAGTTTATTTATCTATTCAGTTGTCGAAGGATATTTGGATTACTTCCAGTTTGGTATGATTATGAATAAAGCTGCTATAAACATTTGCATATAGGTTCCGTGTGAGTATACATTTTTATTTCTCTTGGGTAAATATACAGGAATGGGATTGCTGGGCTGTAAAGTAACCATATGGTTAACTCTATAAGAAACTGCCAAACTGTTTTCTAAAGTGGTTGTACCATTTTGCATTTCCATCTAAAAGCAGTAACATTGTAAACCAAAGTAAGTCGATTTAGTCACTTTGTCTAAGTGCATTCTAATCTAGTGGTGTCAGGATGTATCAGTTCTTCATTCCTCTGTGCCCTAAATTCAGAGGTGTTTATATCACCTGAAATGGGTTAGTGGTTTCCTTTACATGTACCCTGTGAAATCATGGACTGAGTGAACATCATAGAGAGCTATAATCTGGCATATGTCACTGAGGCCACTCACTATTCACAGTGGGCACACAGGCAGTGAATGGGGTGGATAGAGGTAGCAGGAAGAGCGAGATAAAACCAAGTATAGATTCACTAGCTCAAAAAAACTCATTTTTTAAAATTTTTTTATTTTTTTATTCAAGTTGCTTAGCTTTCCTGGGCATGAGTTTTCTTGTATTGAAAGTGCATATAATAATTACTTATCTCATAGGGTCATCTGGACAAAATGAAATGAAGTGGTGAGACAGTGTCTGGCACAGAGAAAATGCTCAATAGGTGCTGATTACCCCCTATGTCTCCTATTCCCTTGGTGACCTTCCTCATGTCAACTTAGCTTTGCCTCCACAAATTAGTGCCCTCTTCTGGCTATCCTCTGAAAACCCTTCTTGCATTCCCATTTCTTAGGCATTTGTTCACCCCATTCTCCTGGTTGGAATACCCACTGTTTTCATCTTATTTCTGATATTTCTAACTATCCTCAAAGGCAAAGCTCGTGTTTCCTTTAGCTCTAAACTATGTTAGCTGTTCCTTTGTGATCATGCATAAGATGTTTGTGTGTGTGTGTGCGTGTGTATATCTTCCCACGTAGCTTTTTCTTTTTCTTTTTTTTATTTAAAATTTTGTCTCCTTTACTGTAGTTGTGTAGTTGCTTAGTAAATGTATCTTGACTGAAGGTTTTTTTCCCCCCTTTCCCTGCCTGAAATCAAGACTCCATAAATGTCAGTTTCTGCATTTCCGTAAATAACTTGCGTATCACTGGAGGCTTCCCTCTGCCCTCACCTGTGCTTGTCTAGCCCCACTCCACTATTAATGATGTTTTCTGTTCTCAGCTCTTCTTCCCATTCACAGTTGGAAACCTCCCCCCACCTTTGATTTCCCTTTAGTCCTTACCTCATGTTTCCCACCTGTGTCTACTTATTTAAAAAAGCAAAAACAAACTGCCTACTCTCTAGTGGTTTCTCTTGAGTTAAAAAAAATAAGCCCCTTGACAGATCCAGTCCCACCTTACTGTCCCCCAGGTTTTTTTCATAAAGTTCTAATTTTGTGGCTGAGAAAGCTCTCTGTGTAACCCATTTGCTGCACGTCGACCAAGTTCCTTTTAGTAGGAATTGAGTAATTGAGTTTGAGATTGTTTGTAAATATCATAGAGAACTCGGGAGAAAACTATTTGAGATTCATCATAGTGTCTTCACAGCACCGAACCTGGGGGTAAGTCAGATAGCCAGGATGAACTCTGAGCTCTGAGCTCTGCCGCTTCTTAGCTGTGATAACTTGGGCAAATTCCTAAACCACGCTGCGTTCCAGTTTTCTCACCTGTAGAATAGAGATAACAACACTCTCCACTGTCTAGGGCCGTTGTGTGCTGAGCCCAGTGGCTAGTCCATGGCAGGCATCCAGATAAGGCCCAGTAGTGCTTAGTTCTCTGCACTGTTGTCTGGCTGATTAATCTTGGGAAGGTGCAGACCCTTCAGAGGTTTCCCTGTGCCCTCAGGTTGGAAACACCAGATGCTTCAGTAGGGGCATTCAAGGCCCTCCATACTGCAGGCCTGCGTACTCTCTAGCCTTACCCCTCACCCCATATTTTATCTGTGCTTCTGTTCCCCCTCAAGAAGATTAGGCTGCTCAATGCCCATCCCTTTTCCCTCAGCTGCTCACATCAACCCACATGCCTGGGGTAACTATCCTCAAAGCTTACCTGCATGGCCTGTGAGCTTTGGAAGGGCATCCATTCGCCTTTAGACTCTCAGCCCACAATACTTCCTCTGACACTTTTTCTAATCAGCCACTCTCTCCCCCTCCTGCCAGCCAGGTGGAAGCAGCCCCTTCCCCCTAAGCATCACTGTACTTTGCCCTTCCCCAGTAGTGCATTTCATTTATTTGTAAATCTGTCCTTTCCTCCAATTAGGCTGAAAACCTTGAGGGCAGGAAATTGTGTCCCATTTATTTTCATCTCCAAGGCCTGAAACAGAGTAGTTGCTCGGTATGAGACATCTTTTGAAAAAAATGAAAGGGTGCTGACCCTCCTTGGCTGTCAGAGTTTGGGGTTATTTGCTTGGATTGTCACTTTGACCTCTGTCCAGCTCTAGCAATTTGTCTTTCCTCCTTTAGACATCTTTATGGTTTTGTTATCATTGTCTTAAAATAAATAGCTTCTTTTTGTATATGTGGGGGCCCCAATATGTTGCCTGCTCAGTGAAGACAATTTAGACCATGTAAAAAATCATAAAGAAGGTAAAAGTTACATTTAGGCCAGGCGTGGTGGCTCACGCCTGTAATCCCAGCACTTTGGGGGGCTGAGGCGGGAGGATCACGAGGTCAGGAGATCAAGACCATCCTGGCTAACACGGTGAAACCCCATCTCTACTAAAAATACAAAAAATTAGCTGGGCGTGGTGGCGGGCACCTGTAGTCCCAGCTACTTGGGAGGCTGAGGCAGGAGAATGGTGTGAACCCAGGAGGTGGAACTTGCAGTGAGCTGAGATCGCACCACTGCACTCCAGCCTGGGCGACAGAGTGAGACTCTGTCTCAAAAAAAAAAAAAAAAAAAAAAATTACATTTAATTTTACTAACCAGAAAACACGACAATTAACATTTTATTGTATATTCCAGTTCTTTTCTATTCTTACAACACACTTTGTTTTAAAACAAAGATATTTTATACAATCTATTTTAAAACTCTGTTTTACTTAATAGTATAGTATATTAAACTAGATGCTGATGTCTGAAGTCTAATGCACTATACTTTTTCAGCATTTTAAAAGTTGCATATAATTTCATTATATGCCTAATCAATACTTTATTTCCTACTGATGGACCTTTGGGTTTTTCTATTTCTTTGTGTTTTTTTTTCCTATTATTAACAAAGGCGTGATATAAACAGTAGTCCACATACCTCCTTGTGGACTTGCCCAATTATTTTGTTAGAATACATTCCTAGAATTCAGATTACTGGGTAGAAGTATATACAAGATGATTTTAAGACACCCAGTGCAGTTTCTGAGAGGGAGCAATTTAGAAATAGCAAATTATCTTCTGTTTCATAGTCTCACTTCTCTGCTAACCCCATGGAACTGCTGCCAGTTTATCTCATAAGGCATCCCTTCATATTCGAGCTAAATTAAATTCTTACCGAGGGTATGTGCTTTGTCATGCACTGTTAACCCCCAGATCTGGAACATGGCAATGCCTTCAGACTTTTAATGTAAACCATAGGATTTTGTAGGCTGTCTCTTGTCAGTTTCAATATCCTAAAGGATGTTGTTTGTTGGAGGTGATCAAAAGCTAAATCTCTCTCTGGAGGCAGACAGAGACAGAGGTCAAGATTGTAGTCTTAGAGAAAAACAGGATGGATATACCTTTTCTTCTTGGCACTCACATTGAATGGCCTGTGATATCTTCTGGGCAATGGTAAGCTAAGAAAGGAAAACATCCAGCCCCCTTAGAGAAGCCTTAGACAGAACTGCTTTTTCTCTCCCCTCTTGATTCCTAGGTACTCTTTTAGAAAAGTTACTATATAAAATTTCAAACATACACCAAAGTAGAAAGAATAACAAAATGTATCAACCAGTTTTAACCATGATCAGCAAATGGCCAATCTTATCTTTTGTATACTCTCCTAACCTTTCTCCCCAACCTCACTAGACTGCTTTAAAGCGAATTCTTAACATCTCATATCTTTTGATCCACAAACTTCAATATGTATCTCTTTATTTTTAACATAACCACAATAACACTATCACATGTCAAATATTAACAGTAATTCCTTACTATCAAATACCCAGGCAGTTCTACTTTTCTTATTGCAGTTGGTTTGTTCAAATCAGAAGGCTAGGTACTGTTGATTTCCAGCGAGAAGAAAGAAATGCTCATACATGTTGACCTTGAAACAAGAGGAGCTTTTTGCCGTGATAGACTTGTCTAGTGTAGAGTCAGGTGTGGCGGTAGAAGCACGCACGGGGCCATCAGGGCTAACCAAGATTCCCAGCCTATCCCCCCCTCACAATGGTCATGTCCCAATTTATTTTTATTTTTATTTTTTTTTTGGAGACGGAGTCTTGCTCTGTCTCCCAGGCTGGACTGCAATGGCACAATCTTGGCTCACTGCAACCTCTGCCTCCCAGGTTCAAGCAATTCTCCTGTCTCAGCCTCCCTAGTAGCTGGGATTACAGGCGCGTGCCATCACGCTTGGCTAATTTTTGGTATTTTAGCAGAGACGGGGTTTCGCCATGTTGCCCGGGCTGGTCTCAAACTCCTGAGCTCAAGCAGTCCACCCGCCTCGGCCTCCCAAAGTGCTAGGATTACAGGAGTAAGCCACCGTGCTCAGCCCGGTCATGTCCCGATTATCCTTTGTAATCCACCAGTGCCAGTGTGTCAGGGTCACCTGGAAAGCTATTTAAAGAGCTTCCCGCTCTGTGGCCTTCTCCCTGCTGCTGCTTCACCTTGTCTTAGCTTGTGTAAGCGTCAGGGAAACAGGGAAATGCGTCTCATTTGTCTTCAGTACCCTCTCTTATTAGATTGCCATCAACTACATTCGGAGCAATCCTCTTAAGTGTGTCTAGGTGTATTGCATATTAGCTTTTCCGCCAGTGCATACCCATTGTTGATGTGAACTGAACGCTGGAAAATACGTCCACAGGGCTGAAGAGAAAGCATATATGTGAGAGCAGAATTCAGCACCACACAGTACTTTAAGGAAAAAGGTTTGTAGTTCTCTTTATGTTTCATATTCCTCTTCTCATTAAAGAAAAACTTTTGAAGGGAGATGGAGTTGGAGGAAAAGTGCACATAAAAAACAAACCCTGGTGATTTATGCTTTTAGCATCTTTGGCTGCAGGGTATGTTCTTAAGAGCTGCAGATCACTAATATTATTTTAGAAGTATTTTATTTGAAGGTGTTGGTTACACAATTCTGTATTGACACATGGCGGGGACTCTTCCTTTGTCAGGCTTACTCTTTTAGTGGTCTCTCCCATTTCCAGGTCTTATTTTGCCTTCTGAGGAAAGGCCAAGCAGTCGGCTTCAATTCTCTGAGGAGGTTATATCATAGTTTTTCTCTGAGCGACCTGTCTGGCACCTCACTCCTAAGAGGGTATTGATTTTCACCTGGGAATCTGGGCACATAACAACTGCATCCATATTAGAAACTTTCCATAGTCATGGGGGAAGGGACTTCTGTTCCCCTTTCACAGCCACCTCTTGCCCCATAGACAGGGACAAATGCCAATCTGGTCAGTATCCAGACCTCTCCCAGTTCTGGTTCCTGGTGGGCAGGATCCCGAGTGGGGCTGTCAGTTCCTTCTGGCATCTGCCCTCTGTGACAGGCTGACCACTGTAGGGTCTGGTTTCCTGGGATGGCTGCCAGGGCCGACTTTTCTCTCTCCTCTCTGAATGCTGCTGAGGGGATAAGTTCAGCTGGCTCCACAGATTCAGGCCCAGCTGGGCTGATCTTAAGGTTTAGAATAGGTTAGGCTGCAGGATGTTGGGTGTGGAGGTGAGGAAATGGGAAGACTCCACATAAGCCTCCTCACCTGGGACTTTGGCCAGGTTCCGTATTGGGATGACAGGTGTGGGTGCCCTACTTAGGTGGTGCTTGGATACCTGGAGTATCACTATTCTTGTGTAGATCAGACTTGCCCACCCAGCAGGGAAGAGGGGGCTGTTAGGGGAGGCTTCTGGCACTGGGTCCCTGGTACTAATGTCATCATGATAGCATCAAATCCTTCTAACTACTAATTGTTTGTTTATATGATATTTGTTGTAAAGTAGACTTTAGAAGGGAAGGAAGTGGTTAGCTCTTCCAGAATAATTAATTACTTCACTAAAAACCACAGCCTGCTAATTATCTGCTCAAACAAGTGAGAGAAAAACACCCAGACTCCCCTAGGATATATCCTGGAGTAACAGCACTTGCTTGCTCATGTGTTTGTTAAAATTTTCTTAATAAATATGGCTCTTGGTAAAGACTGGCTTGAGGATCTATTTGAAACAATATTTTCTGGTCTAGACCATTATCCAAAAGAGTTTGAAAGGGGGAAATTATACACCTGTTTGATAGCTACTTCCTTAGTAACATTGCACTGTCCAAATGGTAGCTGCACGTGACTACTGGGCACCTGTAATGTAGGTAGTCAAATTGGGATGAGCAGTAGGTATAAAATAGCCGTCAAATTCCAAAGGCTTAGTACACAAAAAGTAAAATATTTTACTAATATTTAAAAATATTCATTACATGTTGAAATGATAATATTTTGGATATGTTAGGTTAAGTAAGTTATTAAAAATGAATTTCACCTCTTTCTTTGTACTTCTTTTAATGAGGCTGCTAGAAAATTTAAAATTACATGTGTGGTTCACATTTGTGGTTGGCATTGTATTTCTCTTGGACAGCACGGCTCTAACATTTAGATGTGACATTCTGATTTTTTTTTTTTGCCTTTATTTCAGTTTCACGTTGATATATGGAGAGTCTACTGTGTGCTAAGCTCAGTACTAAGCATCATGGATTTACTATGATAAGTAAGACGAGATCCCTGCTATCAATAACCTAAGTCCAGTTGGGGGAAAGCAAATTAAAAAAAATCGCTTGGTATCAGTGCCCAAAGGCAAATGGAAAGAAGACATGGATGGAGCCAGAGAAAGCACATTCAATTCTGTTCAGGGAAACCTCAGGCAGAGGGACAATTTGATTCTTACTTTGAAGCCGGGGTAGGAATCTGCTTAGAAAATGTAATTTTTTTAAAAATTCAACTTCCATTTTCTATGGAGGGGGTACATGTGCAGGTTTGTTACTTGGGTATCTTGCACCCAGGCAGGGACCATAGTACCCAGTAGGTAGTTTTTCACCCTACGCCCCCTTCCCGCCCTCCCCGCGCTAGTAGTCCGCTTCGGTTACTTTGCACTTCTCCGTAGCTGCTTTACATGTTTGCATTTTGAATGTTGTTGAGGAAAGATGCGAGAAAGAATGTGTGCTGGAGGCTGGCCTCTCCCCACCCCTATCACTACCCCTTCCCCCGCAGCAAGGGCTGCGACCCCGCGGGTCCCCGCTGAGCACCGTAGCAATTAAGTACGTGCAAGCCGTTTGCGACAGCAGGTTTGAGATGCGTTCGTAGTGGGTGACATTGAGAACTCCCAGAGGCGACACGGGCGCCTGGTCTCTGAGAGGTGGCATGCTGCCTGCCGCCTGGTGCCTGGCTCCCCCGGAAGGGGCCCCCAGTCGCCAGCCCCGGGAAGGCGCTCCAGGCTCGCGGCTCCTTGGGGGTCACCTCTGCCGGCGGCCTGTTTCCAATTTCCAGGCGAGGAGCGACGCGGTGATGCAAATCTGCCACTTACCTTCTGTCACCATTCTGTCGCTAACGCTAGGAATGATGAAACCTCCTGTTCTGGAAATGCATTTCCCTTTAGCACCAGCGCCTTCTAATGAGGTCCCTCCGCCCAGCGGGACAAAAGCGCCCATTAGGGGGCCCTGTGGTGGGAGGCGGCCACTCCGCTTGGCGCTGTGAGGGAAACCAAGGAAACCGCCTTTGTCGCTCACAGGTGCCTCTTTTTGTCCTGGCCTCTGCTTGTAGAAGAGGTCGCCTTGCAGGTGAAGGCCACACAGCTCTTTGGAGAAGGAGTCTGATTCTGTGCTGAAAAATCTCTCTTCCCACCCCCCACTCAGGTCTCTGTTGTCTGGGTTGGCACAGAATTGATTTTTTTCCTCCTTTGTAAACGGCAAAACCGCTATGATGGTAACATGAAAGCAAGCAACAAACGTAGCCCTAATCTCCCCACCCTACATCTTCCATTTTATTTTTTTCTGTCCTCCTTTCTTCTCTTAGTTGGTGCTTAATAATAATAAAAAAAAGTATATCCAACTATTGATACACAGTTCTGCCTTTTTTTCCTTTTTACCTAAATATATTCCATAAACATTTTCCATGTTGAGTAATATCTTCATGTTTCTACTTTTCAGTGATAGCTTAAATGTCCATTGGGCTGATAGATCACAGTTTGCTAACGCATCTCATCGTTGTTCATTGGGATCTCCACTTTCCCTTACTCTAGGTGATGGGCTAATGAGCACCTGCATGCACAGAGCTGTGTTCTTTTGTTGAATTATTATTTCTGGAGGATAAATTCTCCAGAAGCCGATTTCCTGGAACCAATGCTGTGAACATTTTAATTCGATCCTATGAAATATTATCCTATTGCTTTCCATTCAGGGTCTACTAATTCCTACAACCATCAGAAATGTATGAGTGGCCCATCTGGTGGTTAATTCATTTTTGAAATAGAGGAAATGAATCATTTGAAAAGATTTGGAGAGCAATGGTCTGGGATTCATGTATCTTAGACATTTTTTCCCTGTCTTTTCCTCTGATATAAATGAATTGTAAACTAATTGTATAACTATTTAGCAAACTATTTTAACTTGGAATATTGTTGCCAGTCAGCACTCGGGGGCCAGACTGGTGGGAGGGGAGTCTCCTGTGCTATATAGAGGGAGGAAGGACTTGGAGGGATTGCTGTACCCCACTCCCCAACATCCATCAATTGGCAGAGGAATTGGTTGGAGGTGGTGATTTCCACTTGGGGCTAACTCAGGGCTCTTCTCACATGTTCACAGCTGTAATTATTTCTGCTATTGCATTGGATGAGCTTCAGACCTTTGGTATCCCAATAGCAGCACCCATGGGGATCCGTTTCACTTAGATGATCTGGCACTGTGTTTGACTGCTTCTGGTAGGAATCCATCCTTCTGGGAGGTGTGGTGACACCACTTACAAGGCATTACTTCATGCTTTGATGGTATGGTTATGGATACTCAGGGATTCGCATGTCTTTAGTTCTGGAAGAGCTCAGCCACCAGGCACATCATCCTCTGGCCATCACTGGCAAGCCCGGGGCCAGGACAGGAGAACCTGAGTAAGGTAAACAAAAGGAAAAGAAATATAAGGAGGAAATTAGGGTGGAAAAAGAGAGGAAAGGAATGCTGTGGGCCCCCTTTCTGGGTGCGTTTTTTATCTTACTTTAGAAGACATGACATGTTTCCTTTTCTACAAAGTTTATTTTGAGTACAAAATGCTGCTCTTTATTGCATAGGTTTAGTCACTCAAATACAGAGGTCCTTTTTGGTGCCTTAACTATCACGTTGAGTACTGTTTACTGAAGAAAGTAATTGGTTTGTGAAAAATTTACCTATACTGCTGTTATACATATTTATAACCTATAAATAATAACTTTTAAAAATGTTTAAATAGAGACACTTTTTGTATACAACTTAAAGAACACGCAAGGCATAAACAGAAAAGGAAAGATGGAATAACAGTTTCTACAGGGGAGAGAAGGTATTCAAGATGATCACTGTTCCAGCCTGGGAAACATAGCAAGACCCTGCCTCTACAGAATATTTTTAAAAATTAGCCAGGTATGGTTGTGCGTACCTGTAGTGCCAGCTACTTGGGAGGCTGAAGCAGGAGGATCACTTGAGCCCAGGAGTTGGAGGCTGCAGTTAGCTATAATTGCACCACTGCACTCCAGCCTGGGCAACAGAGCAAGACCCTGACTCTAAACAAAAAAAAGAGCAATGATCATTGTGTGTGAAAGGACAAGGAAACATGTGAGCCACTTTCGAGAGGCCTGAGTATAGAGGAGACAGTAAGGTGGCTAGAAAGGAGGGGATTGGAGGTGGAGGGGCTTGAAAGAGGGCTAGAGGCATTGAAATTTGATTTAGTTGAGTTGGTATTCCACTGTATCCTATAGCTGGATCAGAAATACTCCTATGAGACATTTCTCCTTAAATGTTGTGTCTTTTGACCTCAAATAACCCTTTTCAGGTTCCCATGAGGACGGGTACTGTTGAAGTTTGCATTTCACAGTTTTATGGCTGGTAGCCCAAATGAGTTTCAACTGTTACGTGTTCTTGACTTAGCATCCAAAAGGATAAATATATGAATATCTTATTTAATTAGTTAATAGTTGGAGGACGACATTGTTCTGGCTACAATTTTGCATTGGATTGGACCTGCAGGACAGTTTAAAATAAAATCCGTGATACTTAGAATCCTTGTCTTGTTCTTGATCTTAAAACAAGGTTTGCTTTGTGTTTTTAGTAGATATTTATTGTCAAGGTAAGAAAGTCCAGTCTATACCTAGCTTGTTTTGTTTTTAATCATAAATGGGTCCTGAAGACCTTGACTGGCTCTTGCTTGGATTCCAGTAGTCTTGTAATACAATACCCTGTTTCCTTTCTACTCTTTGGTCTCTTTTGAACACTGTTGCTAAACTCTTCTTTCTGAAGTGCCACTCAGATTATGCCAATTCTCTGCTCAAAAGCATGTAAGGCTTCTCCTTTGCTCACTAAAATAAGTTTGAACTCCCCAACTTGGTTTCTGTGATTCAGCAAACCCCTGCACACTATGTTCCCTTTAGCCTTTTGCCTTGATCACTCTACTTCGCTTCAGGACTCTGCCTTTCTCAAACCTAACTATCCACTGTGTCCTAAACTCAGTCTGCACGTTCACTCGTCCAAGCCTTTGTTGATTAGGTTCCCTCTTCTTGGAGTGCCATTCCCATCTATCTGTGGCTCTAAATTTGTTCTCACCCTAGAAACTCACAGTGAGGTATTTCCATTTCTCTTTAGTCCCTTCCTTCTTGGAATTATCCCACTTAGAGTGTGAGCTCCTCTCAGGTCAGGGTTTGCTTGATTTATTTTCATATTCTCAACACATTCCGAATGGGTACGCATAATACATGATGGAATGAATGAATGGATGAATATTTCTTGTGGCACTTACATTCTCATTTTCATGATTATTTTTAGTCTCATTACCTCCCTACCTCCCATTATCGCTTCCACCTGACGACTAAAGAGGCTGCCTACATATTGCTTTTGTGCAATTCGCTGTATTTGGACCAAACTGCAAATGGAGGCATTTCTTAGGGGAGCGCAGTTCATTTATCTTACCTTCAAGCAACTCACTGTTTAGTAGAGGAGATGGATAGAAGAGCACACACATACCCCGCCCCATCACACACACACCCCCACCACACACACACCCTCCACCACACACACCCCCCACCACACACACATACACACACTGGGAATACAGTACCACTGACGAGTGATTGAATCATACTAAAGGATTATGGAACATGAAACACCTTTAAGGGTTGGGCAAAGCGGTTTTGCAGTGGTTTCATAGTAGTTTGCAAAGTGGTTTCATTTTCCACAGAATGAAAATAGTTTTGTATTGAATATCCAAACTCCATTATCTTCTATTTAGTTATCCAGTTGGCAGTGCCAAAAGGAAAGAAATTAGAGTGAATCTCTAAGTACAGAAAATGATGGCCTTGAAATGATTTCTCCTTCTACCAAAATATGGAAGCCACATGTACAAAACACCTTTCTCTTTTTGCAACTTGCTAGTCATAAAATTATTTTAATGTGAACTAAAAGCTGGCATCATAAAGAAAGAAAGGTCCGAGAAATTCTACATTGAGGACATTAATATAAATGGACCACACTTAAAATTCTATTGATAGTCCTCAGCTCTGAAAGGGAAATGTCTGTAATTTACCTAAATTGCCTCGAAATGAAAAGAAATAAGAGACTTCCTTCCTTGGATGTCTGTTTCCTGGTGTTTTCCTTATAACCAGGCTCTAACCAGTGATTGAATTATTATTACAACCCTGTAGCGATTATTTTCATTTCAAAAGAGGGCAGGTTAATTTCAGCCGAAGTTTACATTTCAAATGTTTAGTGCAATATATATATAGGGTGGGAGGGAAGATTAAATGAAGTATAAAAGTAATCACAAGTGTTTAGTAGTTTCTTTTTACTTATTTTTTCACTTATCTTTCATTTTTATTCCAAATATTATATACACATTTTAGGTTGATTTTTTAAAACTTCAGGAAGTTAAGATTTGGAAAGTAGAAATGCTCCTTATCCCATCTCCCCTCCCCAAGAATAAGTATGAACTGATGGGCGTTATATTATTCTAACACCTTACTTTTATAAATTCTATTCTAAAATGCTTAATATATATAAAACAAAAAAATTATGAGATGCTCCAATGAAATTAACACCCATGAGGCCACCTTCCGCTTAACATCACTTTACCAATACGCAACCCTCCCTTCATCTCAGCTGCTAACACCCTCACTCTGAAGCAAGCACTCCCTGGAATTTTGCTTTTTTTGAGACGGAGTCTCTGCCCAGGCTGGAGTGCAATGGAGTAATCTCAGCTCACTGCAACCTCCACCTCCCGGGTTCAAGCGATTCTCATGCCTCAGCCTCCCGAATAGCTGGGATTACAGGTGTGTACCACCACGCCCGGCTAATTTTTGTATTTTTAGTAGAAATGGGGTTTCACCATGTTGGCCAGGCTGGTCTCGAACTCCTGACCTCAAGTGATCCGCCTGCCTCAGCCTCCCAAAGTCCTGGGATTACAGGTGTGAGCCACCATGCCCGGCCCTACTTTTATCATTCTTTATGGTTTTATGGCAAACATTTTTTTGGCCCTAGATGATAGATTGCTTACTTTTTTTTGATCTTGAATCTCCAAAACATTTATAAAAATACTGTATATATTTTTCTGTGACTTCCTCTTTTCTCTTAACATTTGCGTTTCAAATGGATGATCACAAAACATAGCCTATGAAACTCTATTCAATATAACTAGCGTATTAGTTTGCTTGAACTGTCAAAACAAAATACTACAGAGTGGCTTAAGCAACAGAAATTCATTTTCTCAAAGTTCTGGAAGTTGAAAGTCCAAGATCGAGGTGCCAAGGTTGGTTTCTGGTGAGGGCTATCTTCCTGGCATGTAGATGGCTGCCTTCTCACCGTGCATGTCCTCACATGCCTGCTTTTCTGTGCAACACATACACACACACACACACACACACACACACACACACACAGATCTGGTGTATCTCTTCCTGTTCTTATAAGGACATATGAATCCTATTGAGTCAGAGCCGTTATCACCTCATTTAACCTTAATTACGCCCCCCCACCCCGCCAAGGCCCTATCCCCAAATACAGTCACACTGGGTGTTACGAATTTTGCTAACCTCTAATGTGGGGCTTCAACAGTTAAATTTTGGGGTGGACCCAGTTCTGTCTGAAACAAGTATTATATACTAAAGCCATTATATACTGCAAGGGGGTTGAGAGATATGAAAACTCAGACCCATCCTCTGAAGCCAGGAAACCCATCATCCTCAGCCCATGAAGGGTTTCCTGGCTTTTTCCAAACAACAAAGTTTAGATTCCCTAGAAGAGCGCTCTCGGCAAGCCGTCCTAGAGAGTGGCTTGTGTGAGCAGTGAACAACACATACCTGAGCTGAGCCTGCAAACAATGGAGTAGAGGGGCCATGTCAGCAGCATGCCAGCTTTTCCCAGGGAGGCATAGACATTATTGGACCTTGAAGCCTGAGTATTGGAAGATACTTGGATATCCAGCTGCTTCTTTCACAATGGGGTGGATGGCTACATAAAAGGAATTCTACAGCAATCAGACCATTTCATGGACTGCCTCCCCTTTGGAGCATCATGATGCTATTGTGTCTCCTGTTTTATTCAGTGAGAAAAGAGAATCCCAGGCAAATGTTTTGGTAAGGGATTGAGAGTGTGCTGGAACAGAGAATAAAAGGGAGGTATTCTCTTAGCATCATTATGCCTTGTTGGAACTGTCTGGGACAAAAGACAATAGAAACCTAAGAAGTTAAAAATTAGCCTTTCAGAACTGAGTTTTTGGTAACTATCATCATGCGAAAGGCAAGCCTATTCCAGAATTCTGTGATGAGAATATTTTTAGTAGAGCTGCAGTTTTCCACTTTTTTTCACTATGAGATCATGATTCGTTTCTCTTTTCTTTCTTTCTTTCTCTCTCCCCTCCCCCCTCCTTCCTTCCTTCCTTCCTTCCTTCCTTCCCACTCTGTCGCCCAGGCTGGAGTGCAATGGTGCGATCTCTGGGCTCACTGCAGCCTCCACTTCCCAGGTGCAGGCAATTCTCCTGCCTCGGCCTCCTGAATAGCTGGGATTACAGGCCCCCACCACTACATCCAGCTACTTTTTGTATCTTTAGTAGAGATGGGATTTCACCATGTTGGCCAGGCTGGTCTCGAACTCCTGACCTCAGGTGATCTGCCTGTCTTGGCCTCCCAAAGTGCTAGGATTACAGGTATGAGCCACTGCGCCCGGCCAAGATAATGATTCATTTTAACAAGAAATATAAATATATTGCACCTGAGCACACAGACACACATCTGAAATAATAGTTTTATGAAATGACACTGTTAATATATGTGATATTCTCTAATATTTTCTATTCTACTCTATCTCATTTTATTTTTTAAAATGCTGCTTATGATCTAATAAGTTTAATTCATGAACCAGCACATAGTAGACTAAGGTTTCTTGAACTTTTGGGAGTTATTATAGCTTCCTTTCAAAAATTGAATTTTCCTAGCATATTTGAGAGGCTGAAGGACATCAGAATCTTATTTTTCCGCATTCTCTAGTCCTGCTCAGCTCAGTGCTCCACCTCACAGGTATTGTAAAGGTATGTGATATTTATTAATGCAGCAAATATTTTTGAGTCCCAGCTCTGGTCCAGACACTATGCTAGGCACTAGTGAAATAAATTTTCCAGATCAGTGGCATGTTTGTTAAGTGTGTATAGAATGCATTTAAAAATCATCCTGTGAGTCAGGTGATGTGGCTCACACCTGTAAGTGCTTTGGGAGGCCAAGGCAGGTGGATCACTTGCAGTCAGGAGTTTGAGACCAGCCTGGCCAACATGGTGAAACCCTGTCTCTACTAAAAATACAAAAATTAGCTGGTTGTAGTGGTGTGCACCTGTGGTCCCAGTTACTCAGGCGGCTGAGGCATAAGAATCACTTGAACCTGGGAGGCGGAGGTTACAGTGAGCCGAGATCACGCCACTGCACTCCAACCTGGGTGACAGAGTGAGGCTCAGTCTCAAAAAAAAAATTTTTTTTTAAAAACATATATATATAAAATCCTGTGTGCTCCAGGGAGAGGTGGTGCTGGCTAGCAGAGAAAGCTCAGGGTTTGAGTGAGTGGAGAGGAATTGAGCCCTGATTTGCACCCTGTGCCTTCCTCCCATTAAAGACTGGCTCTGAGGCCTTCTGCATGTAGACCACTGTGGGAAGTTCTGTCTCTTTCCTAGCCCTCCTTTCCTGCCAAATGTCCTGTCTAGTCCACGTAGGAATGGAGACCTTCAGGCACCTAGGGAGTGGAGAGTCCTAGATTGAGAGGCTCTCTCCAGTCTGAAAAGGCCAAAGTTGCCAGTTCCCTACAGTAGAATAGGCAGGCTCATGTTGAATGTTACCACCAAACCAGTCATTAAATGTAGAGGCCACAGAGCCCTGAACTGAGTATCTCATGAGACAATTCTCATTTCCTCTGTAGTAGGCAGAATAATGGCCCTGAAAGATTTCCACTTCTTAATCCCAGAACCTGAATATGTTATGTTTCATGATCAGTGGGAATTAAGGTTGCAGATGGAGTTATGGTTGTTAACCATTTGACCTTCAAATAAAGATTGCCCAGTGCAATCACAGGGATTCTTAAATGGGGAAGAAGGAAGCAGAAAAGTTGAAACCAAACTGATGGCCTCATGAGACTTGACAGGCCGATGGAGAGGGGTTGTGTAAGGGAATACAGGTGGCCGCTAGAAGCTGGCAAAGGCAGGAAAAGGGAATCTCCCCTAGGGCCTCCAGGAAGAAAGCAGCGCTGCAGGCCCCTTGACATCAGCCCAGTGCGACTCGAGTTGGACCTCTGATATCCAGAACTGAAAGATAATAAATTTTTGTTGTCTTAAGCCACTAAATTTCTGTTAATTTTTTATAGCAGCAAAAGGAAACGCCACCCTACTACATAGTATCATTTAATTTTTTTACAAAGCAAACACAAGTTTTTACCAGAAGTTAATATAAGAAAAACAGTAATATTTTGAAGTGTTTATGTTCACATTAATAACCAAACATCTAGTATTCAAAGAAAATTTTATATGAAATGGAGACGTTATGTATACAATCTCTGCTAAAATAAGAATTGTATTAGGTGCTTACTATATAGAATATTAATTAAATAGTATTTTTTTCAGAATTCAGGTTTATTAGCCTATATAGTTCTTTTGCCATAGAACATCTTTTAATCTTTTTTTTAAGCATCAGTGACAAAGCATATAAAGCCATATCCTACTGTTTCCTTTTAATGTTATTTTTGTTTCAAGACTACTTGCTGCTTTATTGTTAAATACCATTGGCAATGGCAGTTTTTGGATTAACGAAAATGGAACAGGTGAAGTAAAGCAAATTAAAGAGATTTATTTTATTCTCTTAAATGAGAACATCCAGATGTGCTTATGCTTGGCATAAGAAAACAGCTGGGGCCAGGCGTGGTGGCTCATGCCTGTAATCCCAGCACTTTGGGAGGCCGACGACAGCGAATCACCTAAGGTCAGGAGTTCAAGTCCAGCCTGGCCAACATGGTGAAACCCCATCTCTGCTAAAAATACAAAAAATCAGCTGGGTGTGGTGGTGGGCACCTGTAACCCCAGTCTCTTGGGAGGCTGAGGCAGGAGAATTGCTTGAATCCAGAAGGCGGAGGTTGCAGTGAGCCAAGGTCGTGCCACTGAACTTCAGCCCAGGCAACAAGAGTGGAACTCCATCTCAAAAAAACAAAAACAAAAAAATCAAAAAAACAATTGGATAATTAATACTCCCCACTTACCAACAGATTCCTTAAAAATGGTTGCAATAGATTTCCTCAGCCAAGTCATGGATATTTCTTCCTCTGAATTCCATGAAGTTAGGCTTTCCCTTCTCATATTTCTGTGTACGTCTCCTGCGTTCACAGCTGAATGCAGGGTATGCCTGGGCATTAAGGCAGCAGAATGATTTCAGATCTCATGGAAAACAAGTGGGATAACGGCCACTTCATTCTGCCGAACTTTAAGCTCAGCTCGAACCAATGCAGAGACAATTAAGGTTGGTAGCTGCCCCAGAATCGGGCTGCTTGGTCAGCTTTTTGCAACCGTTTTTCTATTCTTCCGGTACCTTGTTTGATTGTTCCTTGGAAAGCTATTCTGCTGATTTTGTGATTTTTTTTTTTCCCCATTTGCCTTCTATGTGGCTCGATTTTCAGTATTCCCCAAACACTGTGGGGAATACTTTTGCCCGTGCTTTCTGTTTCTCAGACCTTGAAGCAGATGGTTTTCCTGATAATTTATCTCCCCCTTCATCCTTAAACACATATCATTGTGGACTCTCTTTGTCCAGTAACCCCCATTGCCTCACCATTTTCTATTTAAAGCTTATAGTCCAGTGATCTAGTCATGTGGGGAATGTCTATCTGTGACGGTTTTATGCTAAGCCCAAGAAAGGCCTCTGATTTGTTTTCAAAACCTTGGAAATCAAGTCTTAAAATGTTCCTCATTTTTTCCTTCCCTGAGCGCAGACAGTCAGCTGACAGAGAGGCCTCTCCCTGCCTGCCAACAGAACCCTGGGAATGGCTCTTTCTCATCCCACGCTACCCTCGTTTGCCTCTTTACAATCTTCCTGCCTCCTCTCTGACAGTTACTTTAATTGTAAAATGAAGTTCGCATTTAGTCATTCCCATAGCAACATTGGTCAGAGATCGACACCTTTACTCCCTAATCACAAACTGCCTTTGGGAAAGGGTTTAGCAAATATTTAATCGGTGCTTTGTACTAGGGATGCATTGGGGACAAAAAAATGGAGCTTGGACTTACATACCAGAGGAAGAAAGAGAAAATTTCAGAAGTGATTATGGTTCAGTGTTGGAGGGCAAGTGTAGGGGTGGGGCCACAGGGATGGTTCCTGGTCTAGAAGCGGGCAGGTAGGGTGGGGCAGGGACCTGTGTTGGTAGATTCTTCACAGAGAATAGCTCATGAACATTCAGTGCTGCTCTCTAACAGGAACAGATATCTTAATATCATTATAAAATGCAAACAACCCTAACCAACCCACATTGCATTACAGTGACAGAAATAAAAATGGTGGTTGCTGAGATGGGGTTGACCAGAAAGGGACATGATACAAGTGCCCTATTTAGTCTTAAGTGGTTATTGCGAGGTGTTGCGAGGATATCTAATTGTCAAAATCATCTAGTGGAATACTTCACATCTATACATCATTGTATGTAAATGAAAAATAAAGCAATATGAGAAAGCTTTCCATGTACTGATACATGGAAAAGTGTTCAAGATACATTAAGTGGAAGAAGCAAGGTGGAGGCAGGTATATATAACCTGCCACCTTTTATGGCACAAAGGGGAACAGTTAGGGATGTATGGTTGACTGCTTCTGTGTGCACAAAGAAAGAACTCTGGAGAGAGTGGTGAGGCACCAGCAGCAGTGGTGGGGCTGGGAGGTGGTGAGCAGCTGGCAGCTGCAGGAATAGAGGGCAGGGATGTGAGGGAGACGTTTCACTTTTATACCTTATACCGTTAAAAAATCCTTTATAGTTTTTGGTGTTTGAACTATATGAACATATTTCTCATTCAAGAAAAAGAAAAAAGAAAGCAACATGGAAACCGAAACCGAACTAAGGAGGTTTTAAACTGAGATATAAGATGCTTTCAATTATTCCTGATGACAGGCTATTTATCAATTTAATTTTTTTTTTTTTTTTTTTGAGACGGAGTCTCGCTCTGTCGCCCAGGCTGGAGTGCAGTGGCCGGATCTCAGCTCACTGCAAGCTCTGCCTCCCGGGTTTACGCCCTTCTCCTGCCTCAGCCTCCTGAGTAGCTGGGACTACAGGCGCCTGCCACCTCGCCCGGCTAGTTTTTTGTATTTTTTTTTAGTAGAGACAGGGTTTCACCGTGTTAGCCAGGATGGTCTCGATCTCCTGACCTCGTGATCCGCCCGTCTCGGCCTCCCAAAGTGCTGGGATTACAGGCTTGAGCCACCGCGCCCGGCCTCAATTTAATATTTTTAAGCAACTTCCTCCCATCAGTGCTCTGAGAACCAGCTGAGCAGATGTGGTGCACCCATGTTGGATACCCCAGTGGCAGGCTCCTGTCACTGTTGCACTTGGTCCCTCCATCCCTCCCAGCCTTCCTAGCTCCTTGCTCCTGGAAACTTCCCCCCATCAATCACTGACATTTCAGAGGAAGTTCTGTTTGTCACCTCTTAAGGAATCTGGAGGATGGCCTATGTGAGATATGGAGTCAGTTAAAGCCTCTTCTTAAAGAATCGATAGCCCCTGCAGAGGCCAGAACACTGGAACAAATGTAAGGAAGGTATGGTTTTTAAAGAAGATTTTTGACTTGAATTAAACAGGATTGGTTACTTCTTGCCCCTCCCAAGGGTGGACTGTGCATGGAAGAGACCTTTTCACCGGGTTTGCTGCTCTTTCTCACACTGTGAGTTGGGGTTCTAACAGTCAGGTTTGGTCCATGACAAAACGGAAATCCTTTCTTTCCCCTCATGTTAATGCCTCCTTTCTGTGCAGCAACTGCGCAACTAGCACCTTTTGCGGTCAAATTAGCCAGCAGAAGTGCCATTCGTATTCCTGGATTCGCTCTTCTGTGGTTCCATTTCTTTGAGTCCTGGGTTCTCCCCATGAATGGCTCAATCGGGGGAAAGGCAGACAGCTTCTTCGTGCCAGGAACATTTTTTTTTTTTTTTTTGAAATGGTGTGTTGCTCTGTTGCCCAGGCTGGAGTGCAGCCGTGCGATCTTGAGTCACTGCAATCTCTGCCTCCCAGGTTCAAGTGATTCTCCTTTCTCAGCCTCCCAAGTAGCTGGGATTACAGGCACACGCCACCACGCCCAGCTAATTTTTGTATTTTTAGAAGAGATGGGGTTTCACCATGTTGGCCAGGCTGGTCTCAAACTCCTGACCTCAAGTGATCCACCTGCCTCAGCCTTGCAAAGTGCTGGGATTACAGGCATGAGCCACCTCCCTCAGCCCAGGAACATCTGTAATAAGTACTTTACTATCTCTGTTGCTTCACATCTCTTCTTTTGAATGAGGATGCTGCTAGTTTTTCTTATGGGAGTCCAAGGAAAATGAGAATATTTTGTAGTGCTTGTGTATTCCGGCAAAGAGCATTTCACATTGGTTATGTTTTATAGCTTGGACCCTTTAAACCTTTTCCCTGCAACACACACAAGATGTATTATGTATTATATTCCTAGCTGTTTTAAATTCAAATGCCTAATCAAGAGAAGCTAAGTAAAATAATTCTCGGCCCCTGCTGAGTTTTAGTCCTGTGCCTCATTCTCTGCTTGCCTGCTTACTCCTCGAATTCCTAAATTCAACAGTTATGCACAGGCAGTGGCTTCATGGAGCACTGGGTTGAGAGGGATTGTAAGGCTGTACTCGGGCTCTGCAGACAAGTGTGCTGTGGCTGAAGAGTGATGTCTGCTTGGGGTTCAAGAAAGATGGGTAGCCTCGGTCTAGGTATTTGCCAAGGCTGCTTTGATAGTCCTACCCTAGATTTCATTGTATTCCATACACCTAGTGCTGTTTACTAAGTGTATGCTCCATAAATAATTGCTCGTGTTGCTTTTAAAAACTTTGTCCTTCTGGAAGCGTGATTATCTGTCCTGTTAAATAAACAGGTCTGTGCACAAGAGCATGGCTACTGGCACTGAAGCTCATTCCAGCAGAATGTAAGTCTCATGCTGCAAGGCACCCCGGTCTGTTTCCCGTGCCCTTCTCCCTCCTTGAAAGAACCTCAGCTAAACGTCTTTGCTTTACAGTTTTAGCTCCATGTGGCAGACGTTGGAGACACCCTTTAACTGCTCCTTAGCAGATGTGAACACACCCTTACTGCTGTTTTTAGTGGCCCTGATGAGAACCTGGAAGTATTTCCAAGGCCCGTCATGCAGATGTGGCTCACTGTCTGAAGCGGTAGTATCTGTGGCTAGATGCAGTGATCGAATGCCACGTGCCCAGGTACTGTTTCAAGTGTTTTACATATATTGCTATTTCGTCCTCACAAAATTTTGTGAGAGAGCTACTGCAGTATTATTATCATCCTGACCTGAGCTCAGAGAGGTTAGATAACTTGCCCAAGGTCACATAGCTACTAAATTGTGAAGGCAAGTTTTTAGCTTAGTCGGTCTGAATTTAACCTGTTTAACCAGTGAAGTGCCTTGAGCACTTAACTAGAAGACAGAGCCCTGTATGTTCTGGGGAAGTTATTTTTTTTCCCTGTTTTCCCATCTATAAAATGAAGATTTGGGCAGGATGGTTTAGATTCCTCTGAGCCCTATCTTATTTGATTCTAAGTTACGTATCAAAGGTATGTATCTTTGAGCCACTCTACTGCTCCTGCCATGAAATGTGATGAATAATGTATGTATGTGCTGGAGGCATACAGATCGAAGTGAAGACTTGAACCTTCTTAGCACACACCAGAATTATAGCTTGTCAAGGGCAAGAGATTTATTTTCCCAAACAATTAGAGGACACCAGTAATTATGTTTAATTACATGTTGAATGGTTTTCCTGTTGTGTCAACCCCATTGTCTTAATTGTGCTTAAGAGCAGCAGGCTATTATTTTGAGGTTTGTGAGGTTTAAAATTGCTGTGTGTCTCAGCATTGGGGGAGCAAAAGCATTAAGAGCACAGGCTCTGGAATCAGATGATCTTGCTGCAAATCCTGGATCTGCCACTTACAAGAGATCCTTGGCAAGTTCCTTAACTTCTCTAATGGTTCCTCATACTGGGAATAATAATGGCATCGATCTCACGAGGGTATTGTGAAGATTGAACAGCACATATATGAGGTACGTGGTGCTGCATTTGGTATGTAAACCTTTCAGATGTTGGCTATCATATTATTTATTATTATAGATTAGGTGTTGATGGTGGGCAGTCTCTGATACGTTCCAGGCTCCAACCCTGATGGATAGAGCCATCTGGGGTAGATCTGGGCTCCGGCTTGGATGGATTGCTGCTGTTTTGTACTACTTTTGACATTTAGGGTGTTTGTTGTCTATCTTGTTTCTAGTTTATGTCTGTAATCTCATTTTCTAAAAGCATGTGGAAAGTAGCTAAGAAATATGGCAACCATTGAAGAAGTTACAATCTTAAGTCCCCTGAAGAGAGTCACAGAGGAAGGAGAACTAACTCTAGTATTTAGTAGGAAAATTATCTGTGTAGTTGATAATTTTAGGCAGTACACAGCAGACATGGCCTTAGATAACATTGAATCAGGTAGTGGAAAGTTATTTTCATTTTATTCCTCTTTCAGCCCTTCTGAATCTATCGAAGAGAAAGCCTCAGTTTAGTGCTAGTGTTTAATCTCTAATACTTTGGAATTTCCTCTTAATTAAAGGAAAGAACAGGTCCTAGTCTTGGAGTCCTTGACACGCAGTGTTTCTAGCTAGAGCTCATTCATACTGCTTTGTTTTCATTGTATCTCTTTTTATTGCCTTCTGTTTATAGCATGTAATACTGATTTTTCACTTGCAATAGTAATACAAAAGTTTCATTGAAAGTATATTTAAGGAAAAATAAGCGAATTTAAAGAAAAATATTAAATTAAATGTAGAGTGGATGGTACATGGTTATGACAAAAATTGTGATGATGCCACCCAAATCCCTGAGTTAGGACACATTGGTGTAAGAGGAAGAAAGGACAAAAACTTAATGCTAGGAAAGGCCAATGTTGAAAAAGAAGAGAAATTAAAGAAGTTGGAAGAACACCAAAAAAATGCAGAGTTGGGGGAGAAATCATTGCAGGAGTGGGAGGGGCAGATGCTTGGAGAGGGTGATAAAGGGATGGCAGAGGAGAGGCATTGGTTTGCTGAGGGGACAGCTGTGGGGGCCTTTGCTGCTTCCCATTTAGCAAAAAGACGGGCATGATGAGGAGTGAGAGGAAGGATGCTGGGAGTGTGTGCTACTTATTTCCAAAAAGCTTCATGTGTGGTGATAGCACAGTGAGTTGAGGTAGAAGCAAGGTGGCTGGCAGGTTTTTTGTTTTTAACGATAGCACACATGTGGTCATGCTTTTAGCTAATGGAGTAAGCATGCGAGAAGGGAAGGATGGAGCCAGGGTCAAGGAGTGGGAGGATGGCATATTAGTCCGTTTTCACACTGCTGAAAAAGACATACCCGAGACTGGGTAATTTATAAAGAAAAAGTGGTTTAATGGACTCACAGTTCCACATGGCTGGGGAGGCCTCACAATCATGGTGGAAGGTGAAAGGCATGTCTTACATTATGGCAGACCAAAAAAGAGAGCTATGCAGGCAAACTCCTCTTTGTAAACCCATCAGATCTCATGAGACTTATTCACTGCCATGAGAACAGCACGGGAAAGACCCACCCCATGATTCAGTTACCTCCCACAGGGTCCCCCCATGACATGTGGGAATTATGGGAGCTACAATTCAAGATGAGGTTTGGGTGGGGCCACAGCCAAACCGTATCGGATGGGTTTACCTAGAAGGGAGGGCAGAGAGAGTGAGACTCCCTTGGGGCCAGAGGGAAAAAGGGGAGGCAGAGGAAAGGGAAGGGAAGCTGCCTCTTCTCTTGCCAGTAAATTCAGCAAGTACATTTTAGCCAATTTGTGATGTCTAAATAATTCAGCAGAAAAAGAGGGTGAAGCACAAGTATGAGTGCCTTGAGGGAACCAGGCTGTGAAAGTGGAGACCGAGGAATCTCAGGAAATACTGACTCATTGATCATAAGGAAGTCCCACGGGAGGGAGATGCCACAGTTGGCATCTAGTTAACTGATGTGCTTTACCGGAGGAAAGGCTTGGAGCTCAGGGCCTGACAGTGCTGGAAAACTGAGAAGGAGGACACAGAGGCTACACCTGTAATCATGGCTAAGGCAGGAGTATTGCTTGAGCCCAGGAGTTTGAGAGCAGCCTGGGCAACATAGTGAGAATCCCATCTCTAAAAATAAAATAAAATAAAAATAATTAAGTCAGGCATGCTGGTGCATGTCTGTAATCCCAGCACTTTGGGAGGCTGAGGTGGGAGGATCGCTTGAGCTCAGGAGCTCGAGACCAGCCTGGGCAACATGGTGAAACCCTGTCTCTACAAAAAATACAAAAATTACCTGGATGTGGTGGTGCATGCCTGTAGTTCCTGCTCCTCAGCAGGGCTGAGGTGGGAGGATTGCTTGAGCCCAGGGGGTTGAGGCTGCAGAGAGCTGACATCACACCACTACACTCCAGCCTGTGCGACAGAGTGAGACCCTACCTCAAAATAAATAAATAAATACATAAATAAATAAAAATTAAAATAATTAGCTGGGTGTGGTGGCATGTGTCTGTAGTCCTAGCTACTCAGGATGCTGAGGTGGAAGGATCACTTGAGTCCAGAAGTTTGAGACTGCAGTGAACTGTGATCATTCCACTGCACTCCATCCTGGGTGACAGAGCAAGAATCCTGTCTCTAAAAAAAGAAAAGAAAGAAAAAGAAAAAACTGAAAAGGAAAATGAAGGTGGCAGCTGCTTTTCAGACCTAATCCAAGGGATTGATCCAATGTTACCTGTTTTGGTCCCTCTGCTGCTGTCCTGTGAAGCTTCTTTAATTAAGAAAACACTGTAGAGCGAGCCGTCCCCTAACAGTGGCTGACTGGCCATGTCGGGGGAAGTGAAGTCACCTCCACCTGTGTCAAAAGGACCACCTCCTCGAGGATATGGCCTGTGAAGGACAGCCTGCAGTTGCTTCAACTCTCCATTGTGAAGGACACGGACTCCAGACGCAGTGGCATTAATGCACCCAGGTGTGGATTTATGACCATGGAAAGGGTCCAGCTCACTGCATGACCAGCTGCAAGCTTTGCGCATTAACATAGGAGGCTGAGGTCTCTTCTGATCTAGCTCCCTGTACCCATATGTCCCTTAGGTTTTATTCCTGGGTATATTGGATCATGGAGCATGTGGGAGCAGAGCCATTTGCAACAAATCTAATCTAGGAAGAAAAGGGAAGTCATTTTCAGTGTATGGCTCCAAGCCTAGTGCTTCCTGACCTCAAATCCAGCCTGTGGGCATCAGGGGAAGAGTGGGAAGGAGGAGGTGAGGAGAGAGCATGTCTGAGTAGCTGACGTGGAGTCAGCCTTTGTGGCCAAGGTGGCCCTGAAGGAGGAAGGTGAGGGGCAGGGAGAAGAGAGTACCTATGTGTCCCTGACTCCTGCCTGACTCTGTGGCTCAGGGGCAGTCAAAGTGGTTAGCGACCCGGACATACATCGACTGGGGCTGCCCAGCAGGCTGTCCAGAGTAAAAGCAATTCCCAGTCATTGGGGTCATCTGGAGATCTATGTTAGAGTCTCCAGACTGGGAGTCCCTGCTGTAGTCCTCTGGCTGTTCCTGTCTCAAATCTGTCCAGCCACTCAGTTGCTTTTGCCACTATTTACCTGAAAAATTTTGGCTAGCCTGGATTTTCTTTTATTTCAGCATTGCCCACAAACACTGATGTGGAATTAATCTGGAAAAGGCATCCTACTCTTTACCAGAGTTGAAAGTAGATCTTTTCAGCTCATATGATTACTTTTAGAAGCACTGTCAACATACATTTTCCAAAGAAATGCATCAGAGACAGACTAAGTAGGTGAGTCCTGCCTTCTTCCCAGCAAGATCCCACAGTCTGCACATTCTTTATCTCTGTCTTCATCTGCCAGGCTGAGGGTGAAGGCCTTTTCTTCTATCATCAGGGATGATGGAGAACAGCTGTCTCCATTTATTTAAAAAATATCCCGAATATGCTTTAATTAATCACCCTCAAAGATTCCTCTCCTCCAGACAAAATAAACCCAGGCTCATCCACTCTGTTTGTTATTTCTAACCCTTTGGTCACCTTAAAGGCCCACCCTTACCTTAGTGTAATAGGAGAGGGGTTATGAACATGGGCTCTTGTTCTATCCCACACTTACTGGGTGGCCTTGTGCAAGTCATGTGGCCACTCTAGCCTGTTTCTCCAGTATTACCTATACCACGGGGTTATCTGAGGATTCAGTGAGACAGTTTCTCTAGCATGCTCCCCATTGTACCTGCTTTTAGCAGCCAGTAAATACTCTGTTACTCTCATTCCCCACTTTGTGCTTAGAAGCAGTCATAACTGTTTAGTGAGGTACTGATTAGCACTGCTAATATTCTGAATGCTTGCTTAAAATGGAAAAGGTTACTTTGTATGAGACTTTGCATTTTTTAAAGCTGATTCTTTGTTTTTTAATTAGATATCGCTTTTACAGAATAAGAAGATGGAATGAATCTGTGATGTTATCTACATGATGAGGCCAGTATGGCACAAAAGCAGTGAAGTCCCTGAAAATACCAGCCAAATTTCACCAGAGCATATATTATAGAGCTTTAAAGTACCTAGAAGAGAAAAACTGCTTCCTTCCCTGCTTCTTTGCCTCCCCTATTAGACCCTGAACCCTTAGTGCTTGGGCACTGTGTCCTTTCCAGTATTGGCTTCCTAGAATCTCACAGATTGCCTGACACAGGAAGCATTAATAATTATATGTTAAATAAATAAAGGTATTTTCATGTAGAGATTTTTTTTTAAAGTAGGAGAGACTGAAGTCAAAGGGTAGAACTCAGAGTAGTTTTAGGAGTACATGTGATCAACTCACGGTCACTCCAGCCGCTGTGAAGTTTGCCCTTGACACAGTGACGTCTCTTTGGATTTCATAGGTGGGGTGCTTGAAGGAGGTTGGGCATTGGAGTGAGGCAGACTTGGGCTTGACTATGGATCTGCCACTTGCCAGTTGAATGACACTGGAGAATTGACATGTTCTCCCTGTCATAGGGGTGGAGAATTGGATAGCACCAATTTCATGGGATTTTTTTTGGGATGAAATGTTGACATGAAACACCCTTGAGTTCTCTCTCTGCCTTGATTTCTGGATTATTTGGACGGCTCCACACTTAGCATGCTCAAACTTGGAGGTTGAAGGAGGAGAGGCAACCTCTGAAGAGTGTTTTGGGAATAAGAGTGAATGGTCCTTCCTGGTCTGCTCAGCATTGATGTTGGGCTGGCTTCAGTGAGTGATATGTGGCCTGTGACTCAACATGGAGGCCAGTGAATCAGAGTCATGGACATTTGCAAGAGCTTATTGTATGGATCTTTGTCATCCACGTTTGTTCCATGGACCCACCTCCCAACTCTACTCCAAACCCACCCTATACTTTCCATCTTCATTGCCCACTCCTTCCAGGCTGTCCTATGCCTTTCTCAACTTCTATAATGGCCTCCTCACTGGTGTTCACATTTATCCTACTTCAGCGTTGCCTCCCAGGCACCATATCTTCACAGAGCAGCCAAAACAGAAACCAGATCAGGCCACTCCTTTGCTTCAAGGTACGTTACAGATGTATGTGCTATAGGGCGCTGCAGCACTGGGCTCTGCCTGGCTCGTCCCCCATCACCTCATCATACCATTCTGCTCCTTGCTCTCTTCAAATACATCAGCCCACTTTTCAACAGACCATGTGCTTCCCAGCTCAAGGTTTCACGCTTTTCGTCACCTCTGCCTGCAGTGCCCTGCCCCTGCTCTTCCCGCAGCTGGCAAGTCTCCAGGCTTCTGCTCTGAGGTCACATCCTCAGAGCCATCCTCCCTGACCCGCATATCACAACACTCAGAGGAGTCATCTTTGTTTTGATTGGTTGTTTATTGCTTGTCTCTCTCCACTCCCTCAGAATGAAAGCTTCATAAAGACAAGGAACCTTGTGTCTCATCCCTGCTGGGTTCCCAGTGTTTTAGAACAGTACCTGGCACATGGAGGATTCTCAGTCAGTGTCTGTTGAATAAAGCAGTAAGAAGAGAAACCCTAAATCTGTAAAACTGTAAGAAAGATGTTTAGTTGTGTGGGGCAGAGGGTTGATTATGCCAGTGTTCATGAGGATGTGGTAATTAATGCTGAGCAGAGTCTGAAAGAGAGTTCTCAGCACTATGGCTATAAAAAGGAAAATGATGTTTCTCTGCTCACAAGAGATGGGAATCACCTCTGTTGCAGAAATGTTAGATTTTGGTGGGTCTAGGTGAGTTGGATATCTGTGGTCAAGAGTCTTTAATGGTGAGAAATCATGAGCTCTGAAATCAGACCCTCCTGCCTCTCCTACTTATGGCTGTATGACTATTATGTGTTGTCTCTGAACTCTGATTTCTCCATCTGTAAAATGGGTATAATAATGCTAACGTTGGAGCACTGCTGTGGAGATTCACGGTAGTCTGCCTGGCACTTGGACCTGCTCAATAAGTGGCAGCTTTAATTTTGGAGTAAAATTTTAAAAATGCTATTAATTCAAAATGTGACATCAAAAATCCAATTTAATTAAACAGCTATTAATTTAAGCACTTTTAATACTTAGCATAAATGCTGCAGGGAATCCAAAGATGGGTAAGATAGAAAACATGTCCTTAAATAACTAAAAATCTATAAAAGGGTAAGATAAGTCATAATGTTAATAACGTACATGCAATTTGTAATTTGCAATTTGTAAAGTAATTTTATATGCCTTTTATTATTTGTTCTCACAACTGCCATATGAAGCCAATGTAATATGGGCTTTGTGACCCTCTACAAGCCATGGACATCTCTGAACCTGACCTTGTCACTTGCAAAATGAAGAGTGGCAATTACATTAAAGAATAGTTGTCAGCAATCTATGTTATGCCCCAGGTAAAACATAGGGTCTAGCATACGAAAGTCAGTCGAATATATTAGTCCTCTCTCACCCCAGTCTCTAACTCTGGATCTTGCATTCTTTCCATGACATGGTGCTTCCAGAGGAATGGGTAGCGTTTTGACAGATAACACAGTCAAATCATTTAGATGGCATTCCGGTTAGAGGGAATCGTCAGAGCAGTGAAGTCCAGTAGGGAAGGACGTTCCTTTGGGGATTGGTAGGTCCACTGTTGTGGAAGGTGTCTCACTAGGGGGATCACATAGCACAGGGCATCCTAGAAGCTCTTTTAGTTGCCGGGCCAGAGGTAGATGGATTTGGCAAAGGATGTAGAGCACAATGGAGAAAAGAAAGATATGTGGGCCACTTAGAAGGCCCTTGCACAAGTCTAGGCAAAAAGTGGTAAGAATAGTTGAGACACAAAGTGAGATAGATCAAAGAAATGAATGACCACTCTGTGGCAACTGACTGGGTGACAGTCGTGAGGGACAACTGTGGGAGAGATGGCTCTGAGCTTTTTATCCTGGATGTTTGGGTCTCAGAGTTCAGGAGGGACTTTGTTCATCTTCTGCGTACAGCATGTGGCTAAAACTACAGGAATGTTTGTGCCTTTCCATGCAAGACAGTATGGAAACGGAAGGTGCAAGACAGAAGAGAAGAGGCCCAGTGAGAGATCTGGAGACATTCTTACATTTGGAATTGGCAGGAATGAGAAAAATAAAAATCGGCAGTGACAGAGAAAAATAAGGGGTCAAAGAGGAAGGAAGCTGAGCCAGAGCACGCAGCATCCAAGGGGACAGTAGAGCAGAGTATCCACAAGGCTGGGCTGGTGCACGATTCTACACTTGTGAATGTTGAGGATATTGCAGACTATCAAAGTGTCTTAGAATTGAAGATTAAGAGGCCATGAAGCCGTTTAAGAAGGCAGATGAATGAGAGCAAAAATTAGGTGGCTGGATGTGATGGGAGGGATAAGGAAGTAGAGGCATGAGAAGACCAACCTTCTAAATAGTTTGATAGAGAAAGGGGCTAGAGCTGGAGCAGTAGTTTGAGGGAGGACAAAGAGAAAACTGAAGAGAATAAGAAAACATAAGCATGCTTTACGTTAAAAGAAAGGAGCCTGTGAAGCGGGAGATTTTGGGAGGAAACCTTGGATGAATACAGGGCTCCCTTCTTAAGGGAGAGGGTGCCAATAAGTGGCCCTTCAGTACCTGAGCCTGGGTGTATATTAAACAATTATTACCCTAGATTGCTGGGCAAAAGCTGCTTGGGATGGTAGGTTTAAACTTTTATTTGCTGGTCCATCCTAGGCTGGTCGTGAAGGAAATGACATTTGCCTCTGGTGCCATCTCCCTCATCACACTGTTTTTCCCTGCTTGGCTTGGGAAATCCTTCCCTTCCTCCTGCCCCTCCCTCTTTTCTCCCCATCCCCACTTCACTGCTTAGAAATGAACAATTGGTTTATCTTGGTTCTATTAACTAACGAATCTGATAAGCTAATTGCTGCTCCTGGCAGAAGACTAAAGGGCTATTTTTGATAAATTAGCTTTCTGGAATCATAGTCTTCTTTTAAAAGTTATTGAATCCATTACTGGTTCAAATGGTGGAACTTCAAGTCAGGAAGTGGGGCAGGGGGTGGCAGAAGGAAGTATTGGGTGAGTTTGTTCTTCAAATTCCACATGTGTGTGGCCACCTGGCTCTTCCAATACCTAAGCGTTGAAAAATATGGTGTCCCGTCTTCCAACTAAAATTAGAAATCTTTTAAAAGATCAATGCCTGTGTGTCAACTACACTTAAAACCACTTTTTAAAGATTTTTGGCTTATAAAATTGTGGCTGAATTCAACAACAAAAAATTTTTAAAGAAAAAATTCTATGTGTGTATATATGTTGTAGTCAGGGTCTTGCTTTGTGGCCCAAGCCTTACCGCAGTGGCATGATCATAGCTCACTTAAGCCTCAAATTCTTGGGCTCACATGATCCTCTCACCACAGCCTGCTGACTAGCTGGGACTAACAGGTGTGCACCACTGCAACTGGCTAATTTTAAAAAATGTTTTGTAGAGATGGGGTCTTGCTATGTTGCCTAGGCTGGTCTCAAACTCCTGGCATCAAATGATCTTCCCACTATGGGCTCTCAAAGTGCTGAGATTACAGGTGTGAGCTACTGCGCCTGGCCTGTATATATATTTTAGTGCTCCAAGTACTTCATCTGCCAATTGGGCCACCCACCATTGCTACTGTGGGTCAAATGTCCCTTCTCCTGTGTGACTACTGAGATGATGTGCCCTGGGATGCATGAGCCTTGTATAGCCCAAGTTCCAGATGGTCCATTTAGGTGTAGTTGACTATTAAAGACCTATTTGGAGTTTGCATCCAGCAGCTCTCATTTGTAGTGCTAGTGCACTATGATTGAATGGGAGTGGCATGTTAAATACCCATTGTGATATAGGCATCCTGAACTTAATGACTACTGCTGGTTTTGGTTCATGTAATTATACTCTTTTGTGGGACATTTTCCTTGTAATTTATGGGAGTTATTTTATCCATAATATGTAGAAGCAAGCCATTGCACTCTAGGTTATATTGCATCATGTTCAAAACCCAAATGTGTGGAATTCTTAGAAAATCTATAGTTGAGGGAACAGTTACAAGATGCAATATGGTGTTATGGGTAGAAGGCTTGGCTGGGAACCAGAAATTCTGGATCCCAGTCTCAGCTCAAAGTTTCGCCTTCCACATGGCCATGGGAAGTTATTCTCCATTCCCAGAAAGTGAAGTTGATATTCTTGTCTCACCCCCAAAATCATGAGGAACAAATGGAACTGAGGGGCCTTAACTTATTATAAAAGTAAAATTGCTGCTCAATACATGGGATAATTATAATTATGTAAGCTGTTTCTGAAGAGTGAAAAAAAGTTAACAAATGTTAACTCTATTGGCAGTAAATATTTGCAGTGTTTTTCTGAAGCCTCTGTATGCAACATACTTAACCAAGTGAAGGCCTGGGGAAAAGCTTTTGTTTTTGATTTTTTAAATAAAGGGAAGAGAACTTTACACGTGTCACCACATGTTCCCGTGTTGGCAGCACCATCATGAGACTCAGTGTAACTGGGAGAGGTTTGTCGAGCGGCTGTTTGACCTTGGTTGGTACTGCAGTATGCCAGGAAGCCCCACCAGGGTGGTGTGCCCCAGAGAGAAAGCTCAGTGCTATCGTTGTTATCTTCCATTTGGCACAAGAGATCCTCCATTCTACCTTCTGTGAAATGGCTTTTTCACCTCCCATCCAGTGAAGGTTTTTCTTTTCTTTTCTTTTCAGACTTGACTTGGCAGAAAACTAGATCTGCTGAAATAACCACGGCAGCAATTTCTGCTCCTTCCTCTGAGTGCAGAGAAGACGGAGCTCTCCCCTGTTTACAGCTTACCTTCTCTCATGCTATAGGTCAAGGCGGAAAGCATTCTGATGGGAAAATCACAGCATTCCTTACTGCTCATTACTGTGATAGCTTGTTAGAGCCAGAACTGTTCAATCTTTCACTTTACAGAGAGGAAGAGGCTTAGAAAATATGGGTAAATTGATCAAGATCTCAAAGCAGCTGAGGGGCCAGTTTCTGGACTAGAACCAGTTGCCTGACTTTTCCTCCTACCCCCTGTAGGTAAGGGTACGCAGCACTCAAAGGCAAAAGAGCTTGGGGATGGGAGAGAAAGGAGTTCATTGTATTTTGATCTGAAATGAAAATCACATACACATAAGAATCTTATTTTTGAGGCACAGGTTCCATTATTCTCTGTAACAGAAGTAACACTTCTGTCTTCATTATGCCTGTTAGCCAGGCAATGATTCTGAATTTCTTCATTATCGCTTGGGCAGTTTGCCTTCTCAGAATGTTCTTTTGTAGCTGTCTGTGATCTTGACAGTGCCTGTGTGTCCACACAGTGGGAATTTTGGCAGAAAGGAAAGAATTCTAGCCTGGTTTCCTGCAGGAAGGCTTACAAGATTCATTCTTGTGTGTTGCCTTTGTTCATTCTTAATACGTGAAGTGGTTGGCATTGCCTTGGCAACTCCATTAGAAGCCAGTGGCTGCTTTGTGGACATTTGTTTCATTGCAGATTCTCCTGGGAGCAGCCTTGGCTTTGGCCGGAACTGGCACCAGCTGCTTTCCTTGGGGCATGGAGCCACTGTGGGGAGGGGGAGGGCAATGTCCAAGGGCGGCTCTGGATTAACATTTATACCCCACTGACAGTGTCACCCCACTGTAGACTGGGCAGGCAGTGGAGTAGAGAGGAGAATGGGGAGCTGGAGTAGAGGCTTCTGCTGGCTGGAGACATCAGCATGGCCTTAGGGTCTCCCTGTGAGGCTGCCATTGCAAATGAGTAGACCCTGGAGAGGGTATAACGGTGATGGGAAAGAGCTGGTGGTCACTGCCAGGTATGGGATGTTTTGCCCCAATGTGCAAAGTGGGGTTTTTCCTGCCTTGGCAATTTGCAGGTCAGCTTCAGATAAATGGGAAGGTAGGTAATGGGGTAAAGAGGTAAAGGAGTGTAGAAAGACAGAGTGACTTCAGGACTGCTAAAATCTTGGTGGAAGTAAGAATGGTGGGAAATAAGTGAAGTTTCTGACACACTGGAGAAATACAGTGTGCATCTCCTGTATTGCACACCATTTGAGGGTGGCACCCTCCTCTAGCGTCCCTGGGGCCCATCTGGCAGGTATTAGTCATCATTATGATCAACAGACATCTATTGAGCACCTGCCCTGCACCATTAAGGTGCTCTGCTAGGCCAGGGCCTTCAAGAACCTTTGATGCTTCTAGAATTGTGTCAGTAAGGAACTGATAATTTCCTGGGTGGATGTGGCCCTGTGGGACCATTGCTTGGTAAGTGACCAGCAACCATCCTTTTATGAAGAAAAAGGTGTACCCCCTTTCCAGGATAGTGTACCAAAGCCTCAGCTTGTTGGATTTTAGTAAGGATTTGAATTTCCACTCAATCTGTTGGCTGAGCACCAACCAAATGTGATGGCTTCATATTTGATAGTGACTCCACCAGTCCAGATATCTTAGGACCTACTGAACGAAAAACCCTTTGAGAGCAAAAGGTCTTGAATTTTGCCTTACTTGGGGCTCCCCCAGAAGCAGACCCTGAGGCAAGGATGGAAGTGCAGGTTTCTTTGGGAGATGATCCTAGGAAACACTGTTGAAGAGTGAAGCTAGGCAGGGAAGTGAAGGACCCACATAGAGTGCGCCATCACGTGAGTTCCCACTAGGGGTAACGGGAGCCTCATCCCACTAGGGAAGTCTGCATGCTGGTTTGGAATACATGCCTCAGGGTCACCCCTGCACTACCACCCCTGGGCATGGGAGCTAAAGTATTGACCTCCCCAACTCTTTTTTGTTTTGAGACGGAATCTCGCTCTGTCGCCCAGGCTGGAGTGCAGTGGCCGGATCTCGGCTCACTGCAAGCTCCGCCTCCCGGGTTCACGCCATTCTCCTGCCTCAGCCTCCCGAGTAGCCGGGACTACAGGCGCCCGCCACCACGCCCAGCTAATTTTTTTGTATTTTCAGTAGAGACGTGGTTTCACCGTGTTAGCCAGGATGGTTTTGATCTCCTGACCTCGTGATCCACCCGCCTCGGCCTCCTGAAGTGCTGGGATTACAGGCGTGAGCCACCGTGCTTGGCTAAGCCCCTCAAGTCTTAATAGCCGTTGACTAAGAACTGCTGGGGTTGGTACCCACAAGGTCCTTTCGGCCTATTGAGGGTGACCAAGAGGGCTCCAGCAGCCAGAAAAGCCTTCAGGCAGAGAGATGCAGGAGCTGACAGTGGAAGGTTAGACTAGCCGGTCAGAGAGATGCAGGAACTGACCGAGGGAGGTTAGACTAGCCTACATGGAAGCGGTGGAGATTGAGAGGATAGTCAGGCTCCTCACAGCATCTGCTGCAGGTCTCTCACTGGTATTTTCACAGAAGTTTCCAGAGGCTCCAAAGCTGTAACAGTAAAGCCGGTGAGTGTACAAGCACCTGTACCAGACATGGCTCCTCGCCTTTCGTGAATAGACTTTATGATTGAACATTGAAATTTTGTTTATTTTTAAAGAGTGCAGAGGATGGCCTTGAAACAGGGTAAATTTTGCTGGGGCTCCTGGAAATTAAATGGCCCCTATGCTTTGTGGAGCTGAGCTCAGGAGTCACAGGCCTGGGGGCCTGGAGGGGCCCAAGATGTGATTCCGCACTTAGGTGTTGAGAGGGTAGTAGGATGCCAAGTTCCTGAGCTGGTACATTGTGAATGATCGTCACTTTTTCATTTCACTTCATTTAGGGGATAACTGCTTGATAAGTTTAGTGTAATGCAAATGCCTGATGTAGGTTGGTCACCAACTTTTTTTTTTTTTTTTAACAGAATGACACCAACCACATCTTGAGCAACAACTCTTTGTTCATTGGACTAATTAATTTTGTATTTGAAAATAATTTAGAATTGATTGGGAGGAGAGCAGGGGAAAAAAAGGACCAGAAATTCAGGCTTATTGTTTCTTTGATGTTTGGAGAGAGCAAGTGATTTTAAAGTAGAACTTCTAGAGCACTGGATAGGGAGGCAGGAGGTCTGGATGCGAGGCACACATCTGCTGCCTACCTGGCTGGCTGCATACACGCCATCTACCCTCTCCTGATCTCACTTTATTTATAAAACATGATGATAGGTTGAAATGACCTGGAAAGACCTTTTGGCTCTGAAAAATTGTAGAATTTTAAAAATAACTTCAACTTTCCATAGCAAGCCTTGCATCTGTCTTTCCCTAGCCTCTGATTGGCCTTCGCCCATTTTTAATTCCTTCTGTTGAAAGGAATGCTTGCCATTGCATGCCCTCTGCTTTTTTTCCCCTACACAATCTTGCCTTCTTCCCAGATCTTCAGTTTTTCTTTCCTCAATGGTTTCATGTCAGCAGTACCTTCATGGTTAACACTTTCCTGACTGCCGTAGGCTACAGTAGGGATCTCTGTCTTTTGTTATCTCATACTCACTTTGCTTCAGTCTCTTAGCATGTTTTGGATGTCTCCTGCTTTTCTGGCAAATCCAAAGCTTTTTAGGAAAACAATACTCCGTAAAGGAAGAACACTTGAAGTAAGGGCCTGGCAGTTATTTCCCCTAAGTGATAGAGCAGATAATATGGCTTGGCCTTAGTTTTCCAGTTTGTGAAATGGGGATAATAATACCTAGCTCATAGAGTTCTTTTTTTTTTTTTTTTTTTTGAGACGGAGTCTCGCTTTGTGCCCCAGGCTGGAGTGCAGTGGCCAGATCTCAGCTCACTGCAGGCTCCGCCTCCCGGGTTTACGCCATTCTCCTGCCTCAGCCTCCCGAGTAGCTGGGACTACAGGCACCTGCCACCTTGCCTGGCTAGTTTTTTGTATTTTTTTAGTAGAGGCGGGGTTTCACCAGCTCATAGAGTTCTTATGAGAATTAAATGGGCTAGAGTATAAAAGGGCGTGGGTCATCGTGGTTGGTGATGGTGTTGGTGACAGTGTTAAGGTGGCAGCACGGGCTGAAAGAACTTGTCATTTCTGTACTTTCAGGAATGAAGTCATATAAGTGCTTGGAACACAGAGTTAATTATTGTTCTCCATAATCAGTTCCTCTTCTGAATACAGTACTCCTCAGCGTCAGGAGGTAATTCCACAGAGTAAGTTTAAATCTCTCTGTGGAAATTTTAGCCTTTGTTTGTTCTTTCTTGATAAAGAGAGAAGAAAAACCATTCAAATCATTGGCAACCCTATGCCACAACTCGTCGTCAGTCTTAGAGCTTGTTATTGGATTACTTCTTAATGATCTCTTCTTGGGGATAATTAATTTCACTTTCCTTAACATCCCTCCTGGTGCCCATCTTCGAAACGTTTATGTGAGTCTTTTGTTTTCTGTTGTCTCCCAGAGTAATATTCCTTCCAGGCTGGGAAATAGTTGTTGGGTAATGGGTCAAATGTATTAATAGGCAGGCCATATGGTTCCCAGACACCTTGCACTCAACAACTTGATAGAGTTCTGGTGGTATGATTTTTAAAAATTTTTACTATAAAAGTATAAGAACCATCTGCTGTTATTTTTTTGTATGTGATCCTGGTAAGTTATTAATTTTAGTTATACTGCGCCTATGTAATTAGCACTGTTCCACATGCAGGCTTCAAGGCAAAGCTTGTATACTTTATTTTCAGTAGTAATGTGTGTGGAATGTGTATGTCTCATCCAGATTCCCTTCATAAATTGAAGCAGGTTTCCCTACATGGGGTTAGGACTTGGGATTTATATGGCTTCTGTTTTAGCTGGTAAAATGCTATAATTGTAGTGGTTAATTAGATTGATTGATAATTAGTCACATACTAACTACTATGGAGCAAACTAAATAGGGTAATGTAATAGAGAGTGATGCCTGGGTGGGTATGGGGCTCCTAGGATCATGAAAGCCTTCAGGGAAGGAGAAATTTGAATTGAGTTCTAAAGAGTAGTCATAATGAGACAGGTAAATGAATATCTGCAGTGGGATAATTATAAGGGAAAGGAAGAGTTAAGAGCAAAGGCTCTGAACTGGGGAATAAGCATCATACAGAGAAAAGTTCATGGGGCCACAATGTAGTGAGACAGAGGATAATGCAGGCAGCTGAGGGCAAAGAGGGTCTACTCTAAGAATAATAGGAGGCTGTGGAAGGAATTAGGCAAGGAATTGGTATCTGATTTACAGTTTTAGGAAGCTCATTTTAGCTGCTAAGTAGAAATTTGATAGTTAGGAGCAAGAATTAAGGAAGGGAGATCAGTCAGGAGGTGATAGCTGTTGTGTAGAAGAGACTGATGGAGAAATGATGGACTAAGTGTCTGTGGTATAGATGGTGAGAAGTGATAGGGTTTGGGATATAGTTTGGATATGGAATCTATGGGACAGTCATATTGAATGGTTCTTAGTTTTCAGTCTGAGTAACTAGGTGATTGGTGTTATAGTTCTTACTCAGATACAGAGGGCTTGATGGCTCTTTTTTGGTTGGTTAAGTTTGAGATGGCTCATGGACACCCAAATGGAAATGTCTAGAGGACATCTGAATCTGGATGTTAGAAGAGAGATGAAGGCCGAAATATTGATTTAAATTACATGAAACTCAAGAGTGTAGACAGAAAGGAGGCAGAGGTCTGGGTCTTGAATACACTACCATTTAGAAGTTTGAAAGAAACCCCAACAAAGGACATTGATGGAGGTAGCCAGAGAGGTTGGAGAGAACCATGTGCTGCATAGACACCTGGAAAGGAATCGTGTCTCCAGAAGGAGTGACTGGTGACCTCATCATTAGGTTTCAAGTGTTAGTACCCAGAACCCGCATTAAATGTCATTTGAAAAGTGTATTCTGTAGCTGTAAACTCAGTGATGACTAGAGCAAGTTGGGCCCAGTGCATGCCTGGAGAAACCTTTAGCCATGGTAGAATAAAAAATGGACAATCTTACCTCCTTGGGGGCTATGGGGCAAGAGTCTTTGTTCAAGTCTCAGGATTTGTGAGATTTTCATACCATTACTAAAGCAGCAAAGAGTAATTAGTGGTTTTTTAAAATGGCAATTATATAGACAGCTGGTACAGCTATGCCACAAGTCAGTTCTTTGAAAATATTCAATAACTAAATTCTGATCAATATCTTCCAAGACTTTAAGGTTGACCTAAAATAAAAACCTATAACTAACCCAGTGCAAGACAGGACACATAAGAATATTTACATTTTTAACTACATAACGTGTTAATCCTGACAAGATAGGTCTCATAACAAATCACTTTCTAAATTTTATCTTTTCTTAGTATCAATCATAATGACTTGAAGGCAACGTCTGTTTGGTAGTTAACTTTAGGTTATGAAGAATCGCTGTATTATGTTTGTCATTTGATAAATTATGTTATTTAAATGAGGAATAGAGATTTCTTGATCTCTACTTCTCTTAAAGTGAAAACATAATGCATTCTAATAAACATTTTAAACAGAAGGGCAAAACTGAAGAGTCCTTTTTTTTTTTCCGTACCATGTGCTACAATTTAATAGGTCATTTTGTCTGCTGTATTAAATGTATTTTCTCTAAAACCCAGAGCAGGATCAAGCTGTAAACAAGACGCTTTATTTTGGTGATTCTCATTGTTTGGATAAATAGTGGATTTGTTTTAAATTAAGCAAAGCTACATTTTTATTCCAGAAAGTTCAATTGATAACAAATACCCAGGCAAACTCTGCAAATATTTATTCTTACCTTTTAACTTACTGACATTTAGTTGAATTTTACAAATAGATAGAGCTTAATAATCATGTAGTAAGCTGATACTTGGCAATACACTATGGTGAAGAATAGTGTATTGGTTATTCAACCAAATCCTTGATTCACTAACTGAAGGAAACTTACTGCAAACAAAACATCAGAAAATGTTCTCTTTCTATAACTAGCAGAATGACTCTGGTTCTGCTGCTTTGCATCAAAGCAAAATTTTATAGTAACTGAAAATTCTCCATTTCTCTAAGACCAAGTGGAAGTAGCTCATTTACCTGGTTGGCGCTATCCAGTTTTCAAAGACTAAAGCTTAAGGGCTAGGAATTTACCTCCAGTCTAGCTCTACCCAAGTAATAAATGAGTAGAACATTCAGCCATTCTGACAGCTGTGTACTTACTTTGTGTGAAGGTTATAGGATGTAACAAGCCTTGCTCTTGGATCCCTCATGAGCAATTATCTTTTTGAGGAGTCCTACTTCCTTGGGTGGTTCCTGGTGTCCAGAGCCACATGTAGGAGGGGCACAGGGGGAGAAAAGGAGGCTCTTGGCTCTCCTCTCTCCTCCCTTCTCATCTTCTGCCCTCCCCTCTGCTATGCGGTGAACATGAAGAGGAAGGGCCTCCTGAGTGAGTCCGGCTGTGGAAGAGGGTGAGCATGGTTGCCCCCTGCCTGGGTGGTGGTGGTAGAGAAGAGGTGCCTTCAGGATGGGTTCTTCTAGGGAAGGGGCTGTGTCTGTCCCACGCACCACTTCGGCAGCACTCAGCACTGTGCCTGGCACCTAAATGCCCAGTAACTCCTTATTGAACATAGAGTGATTAGGCGTCAGGGCTCATATAGTGCACAGTGGAGTTCCTTCTCTTCCCCTCTACTAGTTATTTCCTTGAAACACATACATTTGAGCATCAAACCAAATCCCAAGACCCCACACCTGGGGAAATCTCTTGATTTACTGTACAGAAGGGCCCTCTTTGTCTTGGAAGCCTCAACCCAGTTAAAGCATCACTTATGCATGAGAAAGAAAGCACAAGAATTCTTTTGGACACAAAGCAATAGTAGCTTTCTAATAAGAGGAGCTCCTTAAATCTGTTTGTCCCATCTTCCCATTGACTAACATTTAAGCACATCACCTTGGCTAACTGTGCCCTGCATGAACTGGCTCCTGATTTGCTTGCCCTCCAATTCCTTGAACACACCAGGCCCTTTGCTGTCTGCTGGCTCCTGCCTGGGATGTGCTTCTGCAGCTCTTCAGGAGCCTCCATCTTCCTGATTCTGTAAAGATACACTTAAGTGGTCCTTCTTCACCAGGCTTTCCTTGCCCTCTCTAGCATTGCCTCTGTCCTGCCATTTTAAACCTAGGCATTTTGCATTTTCCTCTGTGTTTGCTGTCTTGCTTGTTAGCTATCTGCTCAACTTAATTAAATGATTCACAAGAGCAGGATTGTTTTGTGGGTTTTTTTTTTTTTTTTTTTTTAAAGCGTCTAGCCCAGTGCCAGGCTCTGTGTAAGTGCTCAGTAAATACTTGTTCGAATGAATGAATGAGTCTCAGCCTACCCTTCATTTAAAAAGTGGTTAAATTTAAATTTTTTAAAATCTCAGATTCTCAACATACAGTGCACATACACGCAATGCATGTGTGGTATATGCTATAAAAATTCCCTACTCTTGGTAATGAACTGCCTTAAAGAATAGGGTTGGTGATTTAGTGCCTATGGCCTAGCTACTAATGTCAGCGCTTTTTTATTCCTAAACGTCTAATGTGTTTTTTTCCCACCCTTTTCTTTCCTTTGTCTTTCTTTTTTAGCAAGGGAAGCCATATGTCTTCGACAGAGTGCTACCTCCCAACACAAGCCAAGAGCAGGTTTACAATGCATGTGCGAAGCAAATTGTCAAAGGTAAGTGCTATTTCTTTATTTCCTCCTGGGCCATTCAGAGTAATTGAAAACATTAAGTGATATTTGCAGCCTAGGAATCAATGTGCCTTGACTGTAAGCAGAGGCCTGCTAATTGGAAACACTGAATTCTATAGCCTCGGTTCTAGCCCTGATTTGCTATGTTGTCAGGCAAATTATTTAATCTCTCTATTTCCCCTTTTCAAGGACATTTATTTATTTCTTTTGCCACCTTTTCTATTTTGTCACCCAAAAGTTTAAAGGAAGGTAAGCTGTATTCACACTATTTCTGTAACAATTTTAAAACACTGCTGCAGGTATGGAACCTCCTTCTTCCTTTGAAGGAGAAAATATATATTCCTGATGCTTCAGTTGTACATCTTTGGTTGATTTACTCTGTGCATCTGTCTCCCTTTTACTAATGTCTCTCAGCAAGAAGACTTAAATATGGAAAATTTTTGCCATTTAGAAATTTTCTACAATGTCATAAAATCACATTACCGTGTTGGTTATTGAGCCTGGTCTTGCTATTCAGCATTCCTTAATGACGCTTTCTCCTAACCCATTTTCAACCATCCCACCCAGATCCTGACATTTGTTCCTCCAAACAGGTAGCCTCAAGCCTATATTTACGTCTTAGAGATCAGTCCTTTTCTCTAGGACTGGCATTGGCCCTGGAGGATTCATGTCAAAATAGCAGCAGGGAGATGAAGCAATTTACACATTGCTCTACCTTGTCCTTTCAAATCAGGGGCAGGTTGAAGCTTGCATTGGCAGGCTTGCCATCTGGACAGAGCTGGGGGGCATCTCCTGCTACTTTGCTTTTCATCATCAAATCCTTGCCCTCAAATGTGAATGCTATGGCAATTGTGCTTTCAAATGTCTTGATGCTGCCCCCTTTATAGGCAGCTCTGGATTTAAAAAGCAAGAAGTAAAAACAAAACCAAAATAACCTACCATGTCACTTTGGATCTGCTTGTTTTTAGAAGCTGACTAACCTAAGTATTTGAAATTCATGAAAATCAGCTCTGGGTACATCTGTTCGATTAATTCTGACCCTGGACACCTGTGTGGGAGATGCATGTCAGCATGTAATGTTCCTTGCTGAGGTGGATGGTTATTCACATTCTTGCTGCAGACATCAATTAATTTTGAAGGTCTTCACAGTGAGATTTTTATAGAAACCCAATGAGAAAAAAATATGCCTGAATTTGAGCTCTTTCTGAATTAATAGTATGGACCTATATTGGGTGGTAATTTTCATCGTCTCTCTACTTTTACTCTTCTGCTTCTCTTTCTATCTAAACATGTTTTCTGTGTTTTCGCAGTATATCTTTCTTGGTTTGCTCCTACTCAGCCCTGCTCCCTATTATTGGACTCATTCATATATTTTTTATTAAAGTAAGATTAATCACATATGTGCCAGAATTTCTTTTTCTCTCCCCCTTCATTACCACAAACAAATAGTATTTACCACATGCTGTGGTAAACATGAGGGCCATTTAAATACATCCTGTCCTCTGTAAGCTGACATAATTAGAAATGGATGCACTCTGTTAAAAAAAAATCCTGTGATTAACAAACTATAGTAATACTCTTTGAGTCCTTATTCACAAAAGAAGTTTGGGCCTCTTTCAATGTTCGGATTTCTCTACAGTCTGAAATGTCAGAAATGGGCAGGTCTTGTAAAGATGCAGCCTAACTCTGGATAATTTGAGACCCAGTATATAGTGAGCTATAAAGAAAACCATCTAGTAGAATAAAATCAGGCCCTGATATGATATGACAAAAAGACATTTCTAGGGTATCATAAATACATATGATCATACATACATGCCTTATTCTCCTTTAAAAAGGAATTGATGAAGGTCTGATTGAACTTTCACAAATATCCACTGAGGCTAATGTGAGAAGTGGCCATGTATTTCAGAATCAGTAAGCTAAAACATAGAGATACAAGAAAGAACTCCTTGGAATAGATGACCAGGTACAGCTGAGGTATCTCTTGCCACGAGGAACCCTATTTAAATCAAGATTGGGAGGTAGTGCTGTGGAGCCCTTTTTTTCTAGAGGCCAATAATTAAATCGGATGGCTTCCTTAGGGTACCACAGTCCCCTTGATTCCTGATAATGGGTGGACTGAGGAGCATTCCTTTCAAGTCCATCTAAACTCTTAATGATTTGGAGCATCTGGGAGGCTCCATTTAACTTGATGGCTTTATTCTCTCTCTGGTTTTTCATTCCCTACCACTTCACTGGGTTAAAAAAATACTTTAAATGTTTGTAGAGCCCTGGCATCTCTCATGCTCCCATCTTTGGTGTTTGTTTTTCAAAATGTTGCTTGAAAAGGCATGTAGAATTCTCCTCCATTTCTTCTCAAAGAGGTTGTAGGTTTGTGACTACCAGCACAGTAAATGGGAAGGCTCCTTTGGACACCTAGGAGTCAAACACCATGGTAACTGGATGCTATTATCGAAGTACTATAACTATGTCCCAGCCTACAGAAGCCACACCAATTATTTGCCTTCTAAATTAACTAGATACGGATGATCCAGATGCTAGAGAAGGGGATTTCTTGCTTTCCAGTTCTGGTTCCTTTAAAATTCATTCATTCAGTTGTTTCTTTTAATCATTCATTTGTGTAAGTTGTATTTAGTACTCACCACGGGGTAAGCACTGCTGGGACTGGAGTCGCCATGCTATGTAAGACTGTCTGCAAGGAGCTTTGGGTACAGGGAAAGAGACAGATGTGTACATAATCATCACACACATAGGCATTATGTACTTTAGAAAGGGTGTATGCAAAATGCCACGGGAACACGGAATAATGTCACTTGTATTGATTTTGGTCGGGAGAGGGAGTGGAGAATTAAAGAAGGTTTCTCTGAAAGGTTGGGTCCTGAGGACTATGGAATATAGCAGGGTTGTACAAGCAGAGGGGATTGCAAAAGTAAAAGCATAAAGACACAAATTCTGCTTGGGCAACTTGGAGTGGCAGAGGGTGCAGAGCGGCATTATGAGAGATGAGGCTGGGAAAGTTAGGCTGGAGCAATTTGATGGAAATGGATGGACTTTATCCTGCAGACAATGTGGACTCAATGAAGAGTGTTAAACTTAGGATGATATTACCAGATCTGTTTTGTTATTATCTTACATATGACTCTGAAGAAGAAAAAATATTTTTAGCTGTGACTTATCAGGCACTGTCTATATACTTGACATATGTTGTTGCATTTTAAATCAACAACTTTCTGAAGGGTGAGCATTATTTTCCTCATTGTACAGAAGAGGAATTTGAGGCTCAGAGAAGTGAAGTAACTTGGCCAGGTTGGTTGGGGGGCCATGGACTGGGACTCAAGCCTGGGCTTGTCGGACTGACTGACTGATGTTCTTCTGCACTCCCCTGCCTCCCTTCCTGGTGAGCACACAGCGAGCATTTGATGACAATTATTTTATGAGCGGTCCCTGTTCTGTCAGGGCATATGGACTATTAACTAAGCATTGCAAAAGACAGGGCTGGGAATGGTGTGGGAGGAGGGTAGAGAAGAGGGGACAGGGATGGTGGCTCCCACACCTTGTGGTGGCCCTGGTGATCTGCCAGTGATGAGGCGTGTTTCCATTCTGAAGACGCAGCATGCCCTTGCCTGGGCACAGTGACTAGCCTTTAGTCTGGCCAGCCGGCACGCGGGCTGGCCTTGGGTGGTCAGCAGGACCGCCTCTTCATCCTCTGGTTGTGGCCTGAGTGGTTTGGTGACTGGTGAGGATGGCCTGTCAGCCACTATCACCAGAAACCCTACAGGCCCCCATTTCCCCTGGAGAGTCAGTAGGAAGCCCCATGCCTCCTTAGGACTACTGATGGGTAGATATGATCAAATCCTCCCCCAATTCTAATCTGGAAATGGCATTAACTCTTTTGCTTTAGCAAGACCTGGATTCAGAACTGGACAAATGGGAGGCAAGGAGCATTTTAAGTATCTACTGCTATCCTCCCTCCCCTGGGAGATGAGAAGGCTCTGGGCACCTGCGGCGGAAGCTCCTTCTGGGGTTCATGCAGCTGCGGGATGGAAGAGTGCTGTGGCCCGAGGTGCGGCAGGCTGTGCTGTACCAGTGGAGGTCACATCACACCAGGCACCAACACAAAGAAACATTCTGTCTGCGGAGCGTGGCTGAAATGTGGAAACAGTCATTGTTTCTGCAGAGACTCTAAAACAAATGCACTCCGTGGGCCCAGGAGCGGGCAGTGGACGTGATGAAAGTGCCTTTTGTGGGCGCTTCTGTGGGAGTCGGGTTGGGGGCGGCGTGGCCCCCGCAGTGCAGAGCGCGTCCTGGCCTTTCCCGCTGCGGCTCACCCACTGCCTGTGGTCGCGGTGGCCATAGAAACGCGCTGGGCTCCTGCTCCACTTCCCCTCTGTGCCTCCCCTCACCAGCAAATCAAAACACAGACTGAGCAAACAAACAATAAACAGAAAACAAGCCCCGAAAACCTGGAGTTTCGAAGAAAATAGAGAACACCGTCTTCAAAGAGCCTTTTCGTTTAAATTACCTTCTAGTGCAGCGCGGAGCCGATAGAGGGCGACGTCGGCTCCCTTCAACCTTGAGCGCTGGAGCGAGGTTCTGCAGCAGTGAATGAGCTGTAACCTGATTGTAAATACTTTCAGGGCCGAGTGGAGTTTGTTCTAGTGGGGTTTTACGTGTTCTTCTTTTCTTACAAAAAAAGAAGGGGAAAAAAATTGTGCTCGGTGACGAAACGGCAGCAAGAAACAGATTCTCCAAGTACAGTCTCGCACGCTTCTCAGCTCCTTAATCCAAAACAAGTGAAGCCACAGACGAGCTTCTGTTACAGTGATGGACTCAGGGGCGTGCATGAGACCTGGGAGGCCTCTGGTGTGGCCTAATTCAGGAGGAAGCTGAGCTCTGAGCTGAGTTTCCTTGGTGTGGCGGATTGCTCGGTACCACCTCCCCGGGGCCTCCTGTGTGGGAACATCGGCACTTGCAGGGTGGCCAGCAGAGGTCAGGATGGCTGGACCCCTGGCCCTGGCAACTTCGGTGCTGTTCTAACACCTGGGCCAGTGGGTTCCAGAGTGTTTCACACACAGAGGCTTAAGACAAGGAAAGCCCTTTCGGGGTGTGTGTGTGTGTGTGTGTGTGTGTGTAGGGGGATGGTTAATTTATAAAAAATGGTAATTTTGAATAAATGGAAACTGTAATATTGTGATGTAGCCAGCATTCCAATAGGCTGGAGTTGTTCGTGTTATGAATATGGCATTTTTAAAGTTTAACCTAAGGGTGAGACCTTGTTGCTTTGGGTCCCTCAAAGCATATCATATTCATGTTGATGTGGAGGTGCTCTGTCTGCTCTGGCCTGAGGAATCTTTTCTTTGGGTAGTTTGGCATTTTTGTGGAAACTGAAGCTTGAACCTCCAAACCTTACACTGACTACTTCAAGTTTTTGCTTCCCACTGTTACCAGGGGAACCATTAGCCGAAGTCTGATACCTGTGAACGTTCTCTGTCTCTCTCTCTCTCCTCTCTCTCTCTCTCTCTCTCCTCTCTCTCTCCGTCCCTCCTCTCCCCCAACCCCCAATATAGCTTGATACAAACTCTTGAGGGCTACTAGAATTAAAAAACAAAACAAAACAAAACAAAAAACCCTGACACTTAATTTTCCTTTTCTTAGATTCCTAAAATAAAATATTGCTTTTCGTTCTTATCCCAGTTCACACTTCAGCAACCTCAGATCGGTCAAATGTGTATCAAAATTGTTTTTAAAAACATAACAAATCAGAATTATATAAATTCAAAAAAGCAAACCCATCTAAGCAAAACAGAAACAAACCAGGATCATAAAATTCAGAGGACCCCCTCTACCATGCCCCCAAAAGAAAAACTCTATTTATAGAGCCTGAAGTAAGCCTAGCTTGGTTTTTTACATGACCCTGAGTAGGACACCTCGGTGTGGGCCCTTCTCCCTCCCTCTGCACCTTGTGCAAATGAAGACTTCTTCCCCTTATGCTGAATGGAGGATCAAGGATATTAATGATGCATTGTTCCTCTTCCAGTGATATTTGTGAGGATGAAGGAGGAAAGCAGGAGGGAAATGAGTGCTAAATATATTTTAATCACCTCTGCTGCTTTGAAAGAATTCCCACAGATAATCTTCAGCTCTTCAGCAAAAAGCAGCCTCCACCCTCGAGCCTCCCCTTGTCTCTGTGTGATGTGGCACCGACCTGCAGTGTGGAAGGCTTTGCACAGTGCTCTCATTGTGTAATTAAAAGACGTTTCCTGATGCTGATGGGCCTGGGCTGGCTTGTTAGCACTGTCAGTGCAAACACAGAGACATTAAATTTAAGTGAGGGCCCGGCTAGTTTCTGGGTTGATTGGATTGTCACCGTGAGGCTCTGTTTATAGAGTGGGGCCCTTTTCCTCCCCCGCCTCTGGACTCAAGGAGCTCTGGTAGGACTTTCAGGAGAAACCTCCCCAAGGAGCTAGCCTGGGCCAGCGTTTAAACTGAGGAAAGAAATTCTATTCTTCATCTCACTCCAGAACCTTAGGGCATAAGAATAGTGTTTTCTTTTTCCTCCAGCTGATCTCAATAGATCAACTTCTAGAAGAAAACTCAAATATCCTTCTACTAAAAAAAAGTTTTGTGCTCGATGTCTCTGTCTTCATTTTGATGTCATTGGGAGAACGTGCGTCTGCCTCCTTCTTGATTAATATATTCTGTGAAGTATGAGTCCGTTTCTTTCTATTTGTAGAACAACAGAGGCCTGCGTTTCTGCTCTTATCTCATAATTCTACTTAAAATTCACAAGGAGTTAAAATATATCATTTGTATGAAAAATGAGATGGGCCATTTGGAAAATGTAATTTTAAAATATGCAACCTACACCAGCAGATGATCAAAGTAATGAGTTAATTTTAATTTCTTTTTCTTGTTCACAGATGTCCTTGAAGGTTATAACGGGACGATTTTTGCGTATGGGCAGACTTCATCAGGAAAAACCCACACCATGGAGGTAAGATTACAATGTCTAATGCGAATCTCTGAGATGACTGAATGCAACTGACGTTTCCAGCAAAACTTGAGGTGCATGTGGCTTTCTTTACTGGGAAATAGAGATGGTTATGTTTGGCCAATTAATTATGTCTTTGAGAAGTTTTAAAATAGCAGTGAAAAATAAAGTCTCAGGAATTCAGTATTTTTAAAAGGCCTTTATTGATAACTTTGTGATGGTAAGAATACATTCTATTCAGAACCAATCATTGATTAGCTAAGCAGTAGTGTGAACATCATTCTGGACTTCAGCCTCAATCTAGCTGGGAAAGCCTATTGGGAAAATCATTTACCTTGATGAAGGCCCCCGGGGAGGTACATCTCTTAGAATAAATGAAAAATCAGAGATTTTAAAAAGTTGGCTTATGGGCCACATTCAGCCCACAGACGTATTTTTGTTTGGCCTGCACATTATGTATATTTTTTGAATTGTAAGCAATGTTAAAAATTGGATGATTTCACACCATTCAAATTTTCCATCTTAGGTTGAATATTCTGAAGATCTGGCAGCACTGGGTGAATTTCACCATAATATAAAATTCAGGCTTCTCTGTTCACTTCATTGTCCTGTTCACCTTTTTGTTAACATTTCTAGTGCAGGGAATAGCTGCTGTCACCTAGGAGAAGTTTGGTAAAATATCTGTTAGTATTTGTGAAAATGGTGCCTGTGGTTCTGGCCCTGGCCACCCCACGTATATAGGGCTGGACTCTCCATTGTACTCACACCCAGCCCACTTCATGCACACTGGGGTGAAGATGAACTTACATTCGGCATCCTTCCTTATTAACTTACATACCTGCTCCCTGAAGGCACTTCAGGGTATGACCCCAGCTCCATTTGTTGGCTGTGGAACTTTGTGGCTTCAGTTTGTTTTGCAAACAAGGCAGGTCTGCAGGCAAAACTGAACCCCTTTGCCTCCTCTTTTCCTTTTTTTTAAATCACCAAATCCTATAGGGCCTTCAGGGCCTGATAATTCTTCTAAAGGTGAGACCCACCTGACAGGTGAGGAGAGGTGGTAAGCGTGGTTATTATAAGAAACTGCACAGAGGAAGTTTGGGGAATTCAGCAGCAGGGTAAGATGAATCCTTAATCCTTCCAGCTTAGGGTTTTTCATTTACGATGCCCTCCTGGGAACAGCACTGAGACGGCTGCTGCAGAATCGGTTTAGCTTATGAATCATTCCTATTGAAGAGGAGATTTCAAAGGCACGAGGCTAAAATCCTCAGGGCTCTGATGTTCTGCTCATACTGATTTCAAGTGTGGGTACAGTGCTGGGGATCTCATTTCTGTGGTGTTGACTCTCTTTCACCCGTTTTGCTGAAGACAAAGTGGTTCAGAGACTGCACAGATTAAAGGAAGCATGAGGTTTATTTATCACTTCTTTCTGACTAAGCAGGTCTTTCCCTTGACACCTGAGTGGCCTCAGCCCATCTCCTCCTCTCACACTCTACTGCAGAACGTCTTGGAAACGCTGGCCCTGGTATCCCCATGCTCCTGCCCCGACCCCTCGCCTTTCCCTCTCTTACTGGGCCCCCGACTCTTGACCTTGAGACTATACAAAAGTTACAGTTCTACATTTCCTGGGTCCCACCTAGTCCAGTAGCTGTGGACAAAAACTTCCTCATAGGTCAGATGGCACTTGAAAGAGAGATATGGTGTCTAGTGAGGAATTCAATCAGTCCGGAGGTTTTTGTTTTGTTTTTATATTACCAAACTGTATATAATACCAAACAAAAACAAACAAACAAAAGCAACCCGCATTATTTAAAATCGCCCCAAATCTCTTGGAATGCTTACAAGAGTGACCTTTTAAGCTTTGGGATTAGAAAATATAAGGTATTTGCTAAATGCCAGAAATTTAAACTGTAAGACATCAAGAGAGAGAATGCTCCCCAGTGTAACATCTTATTTCGGGAGAAGAGATGGATATAGGGTGATGGCAAAGAGCTATGCCCTGCCTTTAAACCTAATATGGGAGGCCAGGCGTGGTAGCTTATGCCTGTAATCCCAGCATGTAGGTCAGGAGTTTGAGACTAGCCTGGCTAACATGGTGAAACCCCATCCCTACTAAAAATACAAAAATTAGTCATGCTGCGGTGGCACACATTTTGTAGTCCCAGCTACCTGGGAGACTGAGGCAGGAGAATCGTTTGAACTAGGGAGGCAAAGGTTGCAGTGAGCCAAGATTACAGCACTGCACTCCAGCCTGAGCAACAGAGCAAGACTCTGTCTCAAAAATAACAGATAAAAATAAATAATTGGCCGGGCGCGGTGGCTCAACCCTGTAATCCCAGCACTTTGGGGAGTGCCTGAGGCGGTAGAACCTCTGATTTGGAACCTCTGATGTGCCTTTCA